>NC_136483.1:12785400-12990400 GCF_053919585.1 Euprymna scolopes | reverse complement strand
TCTTGAGATGGAAGCGGAGATTAACGAGATCGTTTGTGTCAGGTGAGTCAACTAGGACCAATAGAAAACTATGTTTTACAGCATCATTAATATGAAACATGATTTTGTCATCATTCTCTTCCTGGTTACTTGAGAGCTCTGTGGTCGTTCTGTATTTGTCCACAGTTTTCTACATTCACTACCATTATACTCCAAAGAAGATTTCTTTTTCTGGCACAATATTTTCTAGCATCCACTTAAAGAAGTACTTTTGGAACCTCACTTTGTTCAACATTGAGCTTCAGAACAGATCTAGATCGACATGTACTTTCTAATTCTCAGACTTAATGGTTATAGTGATTTGTTCAGAACTTCTCTCTGCACGTTCCATTTTCTTGATTGATGATTTTTGGTAAACATCGAAAATAATATCTATTCTTGTTGACTCTGTGGCAGCAAGAATGATTTGGGATAAAGTTTCAGCCAATTTGCGAAATATTTCAATGTCCATCTTTTTTATTGGTAGTCTACGTACGAGTGCCATGAAAACGACTGTTGTCATTTGAGCATCACATTTTATATTCCTTTGTCCTGGGGAAGTTGGTTGACTAATTCTCTTGGTAGAGACGCTTTATCTGGCTTCTTCAATCGTATTCCATCTTTACCTTCAGTAGTCAGGAACTGGGAAGTGCTTGTCAGCTCATACTTCGGAAGCTCCAGCATGCTGTACCCTCTTTCTCTTGCATAGTCAATGTATTTTATCATTTCTGCCTCATCTTTTTGAGCCACCGATTTCTGCCCAATGGATGATGTAGAATCATACTTCACGAAAACAATAGTAGGTATTGTATCATGTAAATGCTTCTCCTTATTCTGAAGTTTCATTGTAACGAACTCTTGATAATTTTTCTCACCAGTTGTCAGGCATTCTGGTAATCCATCAACCACGTCTTGGGGTATATCAGCTCCAGCCGCGATGTTGTGTAGTCTGGTGCCAGTTTGAATGGATTATTAATGGATTTTATGTAATCCAAAAGTGTCCTAGCACGTTCATAGCAGATTTTTGTAGAGGTTGGGTTAAACTCATGGTGTAGACTAAGTTCACTATCATCTTTGTTCAAATTACACCATTCAAGCATAAAGATCTTTCTCATGCTTTAAGAGATTCCATAAACCTACTGCTTCCTTTTGTCTTGTTATTCCAATTATACCTCCTTGGCAGGTTTGTTGTAACATTTTTCAAGTGCCATGTTAAATCCTACTGTGATACCAAGGAACTTTTTAAGTCAAGGCAATCTTCAAAAAGGAGTGTACCCCATCTGCTATCGTTTGTCCGACCAAACCCAAAGAACAAAGGCATACACTTAGGAATGACTGAAATGAATATATGCCAAGTGCCTTGTCGGATAGAATGTGTAAGATTCCTCAAGATTGGATACAGCTCGTCTAGAAACAACTTCCAGTACGTCACATTCTCATTGCAATTTGTTTCTTTCCATTCTATGAATGACTTCTTCAGGTCCTCGTTCAATAGCTTGTTTTCGTTCCAAATCTCACTAAACTCTATATGGTTAGCATCTAATGCCTGTTGCATGCTAGTTTCCATGGTTTCTGTGTGCCTGTCTATTTCACAGAGATCTTCCTTACTTTTACAATAGTGACCCCCTGTCCTGACACTATTCTCTACAACAATCTTCAAGTTTCAGCAATTGTATTTCTATTGTCAGGTCAATAACCACATTATTCGTATCATGGCATGTATAGTACATCCATGTAAATTACACGGAACGTTCAAAATATGTTGAAATTAGATTATTGCAAATATCTCGAAACCCATTGGTTTTTGGATATCATAATATCTTACTGACCCCCCCCAATAATGTGGCAATTTCGGACATTTTGAGTGGTCACATGACTACCTGCCTAGCGATATCAGAGATACAATGTTTGTGGGTGGTCGTAATTCACTAAAAAGGGGCATGGACATTTTGTCAATTTCGCTGTCAGTGGCAGGTGTGTTATCGATCATACATTGATAAATTGATTTCTGGTCATAAAAGTGCATACATAACCAGCATGAGCTACTAGAGTAAATAGGAAAAATAGAAGTAATTTAATTTTAATTTTAATCATCGTTATGGGTAATAAAATAATATCCGAGTAATTTCAATAACATAAGAATAGAAAAATAATCTAACCTTAAGTAACTGACAAGACAAACAGATTAGGATGGATTTACATAAATTGAATCCAAATATCAAGTTAAAGAAAATTAGGTGAGAAATTGAACTGAGATTATATAAGTTTAAAATTAAACAGAGTTGATTAATAAAGACTAAAGTACAAAATATTCAAATATGAATGCCTGAAATTTTGATAAATTGATAAATTGATAAAAATTGACAAAACAGAGTTATCTCCCTTACCAGGTAAAGATATTACGAATGACAATGAAGAGGAAAGGTATAAGAATTAAAATAAAATGCTTAGATAATAAGAAGAATTGAAAAGATGAATGTAAAATTTAAATTATTGACATAAGTATTTAAATTAACCTTTTAATTACAGTTCCTTCTGAAGAAAAATTATGTGAAGAACAAATTAAATAGTAGATTGTAACATGTACACAAAGTCGATACGAAACTATCGTAGATTTGGGGAGCAAATAATGGCGCGATTACTAAATTCGAAAAATAAAAACAAAAAGAAAATATAAGAGTGGAGTAGAGCTAGGTAAAACTGCTTGTTCTCTTAAAATAGAGTTTATGAATGTTTTCATATATGTATAAATAACGTATTTTGCGTCTGAAAAGTAGCAGTTCTGGAATATTTGATGAGTGAATTTAGACGAAGAGCTTCTAGGTAGCTTATTATTATTCACGATAAAAAGTGATTGAGAAAGTTTCTTATAATCGTTAAAGGAATAAGCTTAGTCTCTATTCTACAGTGTTAATTCGTTTTCCCCTCATGTCTTTATAACGCGCGATGCCATTCGCAAATATATCCATCGCAGAGACAAGCCTTGATGCGAAGGTGGAAACGAAAGGGGGAAAAAGCCAGTCACCTAACCATCTGAGCCACGACGGAGAGGAACTCATAAGGGCGTTATATGAATGTTTATGAAGCGAAATAAACAGGTGCGAGGAAGTCTGACCTAGTTTTGTAAGCCAAATCGTTCGCATACATACGCAAGAAGAAGCGAGCGAATAAAGTCACACACACACACACACACACACACACACACACACACACACACACACACACACACACACTTTCGCTTTTATATATATAGATGCCCCCCCCTGGTTTAGCTAATATATGACGGGAGTAAATTTTCTGTAAATGCAAACAACGGACTTTATTTTGTAAACGAAATAAACCGGTAATGATTTATGTTGAATTTGTTCTGTTAGTGTTCAATCTGGCGAAGAAATGAAACTTTATTTGCCTCCACCCTGGCAAGCAAAAGGACCCAAATTTATCTGTCTGTTTTATGCGTGTAAAATTTAAACAATTAATGGCAAAAACTGGAGGAAAATGTAAGATAGGGTGTCAAAAAATCATTTACAGGTGTTTAGGGCCCAAGATAAAGGGGGAAAAAAAGGAAAAAATGAAGGTAGCCCTGCATAATTGGAGCCGAAAAAAACCCCAAAACAAACAAACAAACAAAACGAACTGGAAAGAATTCAAATGGGGGGAGGGGGAGGAAGACCACAAGAAACTTACCGTGTAAAATGCAAAAGTTTTTATGGTATTTTATTAATTTGTTTATTTATTTACTGTTGGTTTGTTTTCTGCAATAAAATTTAATAAACAAAACAAACTGCAAAAAATACAAATGTGAGGCGGGAATAAAACCAGGAAACTGACCGTGTATAATGAAAATATGTTTAATAGATTTTATATTTTTTTGTTAATGTTGGTTTCTTTTCTGCAAAACAAGTATTTTTTAACAGTATAATTGTTAGGTGTAACTATAACGGTTTGTTATGTGTTTAGTTTTGTTTTCTTTTTGTATTGTTTTCTTTGTGGTCGCTTTTTACCAATTGGAATGTCGTCTGATTCCATATCGATAGCGTAGTAGTAATTGGGCTAATGAAACTCCCAGAAATTCAATGTATAGAAATAAAAAATGAATAAGTAAGTAATCCGAAAATAAGAAGTCAGCTCTCCCCCTACTATCACGTAAAAAATCACTGCAAACATAATAGAAGGGAAAATACACTAGATAAAATATTAAATCTGGTAATCGTTTTAACATGTGAAGAACGCTCGCAGCTGACTGGTAGAGTTTGTTCTAAAACCTGGAATCCAAGGTTACTTCGTTTCGTTAAAGTAACCCCTCGACTCGCCCCTCCCCAACCAAAAAGGAAAAGGGGGAGGGGGGGGGGTGAGTAAAAAATTAAAAAAAAAAATATATAAAAAATGGCATAAGTAACCCATATCATAGCTGTAATCGAAAGTTGTGTTTCACCCGACGGTAAAATGCCAATCCATTTTTTGTAAGCAACTAAGAACTCCAACCAGTGTTTCCTCGCAAATTCCCCTGTGGACGTATCCGCAACGGTGTTAGGTGTTCGCGGGGGGGGGGAGTATGAATTTAATAGAGAGAAAAGATTTTACCACTTCCATTGATTGTAACAGATTTTGGTCGTGAACTCTCAGCAGGAAAAAATATAGGGATCTAAGATTATCGAGGAAGTGGATAGGTAATAGGCCTATAACACATCAGAGATATTGTGCTGCAGTTCGTGCATAATACATTCGCATGAAATGTCTTTATTTTTAATCCTATTAAGGTCAAACTTAGAGAGGAAAAAGTTCATTTTATTTATATAGAAATTAGTCCAGTAATAACATATAATTTAATTAATTTGTACCAGATCCTGTCAAAGGCCTTAAGTATATCTAGAGCTTTTGCCTTTATTTTCAGCCTTATAAAGCGCGTGGTATATACGTTCAGTTAGGATATGTGCAGTAAACAGAGATGCCTAAATCCATACAGTCGATCGGAAAGAACTTTAGTATCGATGGCGGACTAGTGTTTGATTGATAAAGGACTCAAAAATTTTGGCGAAGAGAAGGAAGAGGCAAAAAGAACAATAATTGAGTGGGTCAGTTTTTCACCAGAAGTTTTGAAAACAGAACCAATTTTCCAACAGTTAGGGAAGCAGGATTCGTTGGCATTTATTGAAGAGATTGGAGAGAACCTTAGTGGAATAGTTTTTAAATAGTATAGCAATGATGAGACCAGGACCATCTGCATTCGAGGTGTCTATTTTTATGCTATTACAAACATGAGGAGTGATTTTCAGATCATCGAGTGTGACTTCTGTCCGCAAAGGGAAATTTGTGAGGGAGTGATTTGTTGAGTTAGACACAAACCGTCGGGCAAGCATGTTAGCTTTCTCGGGTGACGTATAAACAACTTTATGATTGTTAGATGCCGGGGAAGTTGTTGGTTGCCGATTTATTTATAACATTGTTATAAATGTTCTAGAAATCGTGTTTGATTTCTATTGGCTGGGTTTATTTCACTCAATTATTTCTAACTTCTTTTTACTTTTGTCTATTTGTACTGACTTAGGTCGGATAAATCTGTGGAATGCATGCTGCCTTTGAGCAATGACAGTTGCACAAGTAGGAGTGAAACTTTGGAAAGAGTGATGTTTGTTATACAGCTTCCATGGGCTCCAATAACTGCTTTGAGATATTCATTGCATCATTTGCACACTGTTTCGTAAAAAGAGAAAAGATACTACCCCCCTGGGGCACGTTTGGTGTGATCCCTTATGGTGTCAGAATCAGTTTTCTAAAGTACGAGGTACCTTTAATAAGTTTCCAATCTTTTTTGTACAGGCATTTAAAATTGTCGTAGACTCTTGTATGTTATTCAGTATGTTATTGCTATACATCTTGTGAGATGACTAAATAATTTTTATCATTTCAGGTTAAATGAACAGCTACAGCAAAAATTGGAATACACTCCACTAAAGATTGAGTGTCGCAACTGGTGAATTAAAAAAAATGCAAACTGGATGTGAAGACACTTTAGAAGAACGATATTCAATAAAATTAGGTTCTACACTTGAAAAAAAAATGCTACAGAAACGTATGGAATACTTCAGATTGCTTTTGGACCATCTTGCATTAATCGAACATCAGGTTTTGAGTGGCATAAGGAATTAAAAGAAAGGCACGTAGTCTGTGAGTGATGATGAGAAGTATGGGAGGAGTAAGGAAGTCAGAACAGCAGAGTTGATTGGCCAACTAAATAATTTTATGGATAAGGACCGTCGTGTATTTATAGAAACAATAAGTGCACTGCCATTTCCTCTCCTGCCTTATTCAGCGCCTAGTATTTGCGTTCAGTTAAGATATCTGCAGTAGAAAGAGATTTCCTAAATCCACACTGTCAATCGATAAGAACTTTAGTATCTATGAGGTGGTGGACTAGTCTTTGTTTGATTAAGAACTCCAAAATTTTGGCGCAGAGAGAGAGAGAGAGAGAGAGAGAGAGAGAGAGAGAGAGAGAGAGAGAGAGAGAGGGGAGAGGCAAATGGGACAATACTTGAGTGGGTTAGTTGTTCACCAGAATTTTTGAAAACATAATATAATAATTTAATATTTAGATGTTACACTCTATTTAATATCTTTTATTTAGTTTTTATGACCCCAAACAAGGCCGGGTAACTATACTAGTATATCTTGATATTTCAGAAATGCAATAAAAAAACTATTGAAATTATTGTACTTTGGGGTAAATCACTCTCGAAATAATTATAAATTTGTGTCAGAGAAAGAGAAAGAGAGAAATAAAGAGAGGAGAGATGTATATGGGGGAGAAGAAAGATAAAGGGGAAGAAAGAGAGAGAGAGAACGAGAGCGATAGAGATAGAGAGATAGATGAAAAAAGCGATAGATAGATATATTGAATGAAAGAGAAAGAGATAGAGATAGAGATAGATAGATAGATAGATAGATAGATAGAGAGAGCTAGATAGAGAGAAATACTAAACAAACAATAAAAAAACTCTCTGACCGTCATGCTCATTTTTTAACTGAACATCTTTCAATTTTGATCTATTTTTTTATGCTAGACATTTTACTTCATAACATTATTCTGATAAATTATCCTAGACGTGACGTACTAAGAATACAACAATTATTTACTTTGCCTTGTTTTTTGTGGCCATTTTGTTCTTGTATATGTTTACCACCAAGACGTCATCATAATTGTTTTTGTCAAATCTGTTTTAGGGATAATTGTCTGTTGACCTTGTGAGAATACCAAACCAACAACATTCGCGCTGAACGTACATCGAAACCATCTACATATTAATGCCGTTGTCAATATCCACTCGGGATCACTGGACGAGGAAAGATAGGAGAGGCTCAATGAGATAAAAAAATGAGACACAATCTGGGATTCCTAAATTGTACCATAATTTGAGGAAACCTAATAAAAATCGACATGTAATATATAATGATATGCTTTTATATATTGTCCCATGTGGTAAAACTACAGAATAGTTAACACATTGGAGAACTTGAAAAAAAAAGTCAAAGAAAACACATAATTTATACAAAACGCATTAGAATAAAATTCTATAATGTACCAGGTTTGTTAAAAAATGTGGAAACAATTTGTAAGCTTCTGTATCGTGTAAAAAATCTTATAAATCCTTTCCACATTTAAAAAAAATTCCGCAATATAATTTGTTGTCAAGGGTGCGAGTTCTATACAGAAACATTAATTTAATTTGAATAAAATAAAATACGCATCAAGTGCGTTTGAAAGCCAAATCACAACGTAATATTAGGAAAATAAACAAATATTTTACTTATTTAAAATTTATAGCATAAATATATTTCGGAGCCAAACTCCACCCTCAGTATTTTGTTTTCTTTTTTTCTTCTTGTCTTCTTTCTAGCCCTGTTGACAGATAAGTCTGTTTGTAAAGAGCCGCGCGTTGTACCTCAGCGGTTGTATTTTGAAATTTTGGAACAGTGCGTTGACGTTATTCTCGCGTTACCTACGCACAGTTCCAACATTTCAAAACACAACTGCTGAGATACAATGCGCGGCTCTTTACAAACAGACTTATCTTTCTCCAACTTTACAACATGACAAGGAAAAAGAAAAGAAAAAAAGAAAGAAAACGACATATGAGGACAGAGTTTAGCTCCGAAATATATTTATGTTATAAATTTCAAACAAGTAAAATATTTGTTTATTTTCCTAATATTACGTTGTGATTTGGCTTTCAAGCGCATTTGATGCGTATTTTTTTTTATTATAATTTTTTGCATTTGTATAGAGGGGGTGTTACGAGTTCTTCAGTGTTAACTATTCATTCTTTACTTTTACCGTTAAAAATATTTATATAAATCAGCGTTTTGGTTTACGAGTCCCCTAGCGTCAACTATTTTGTACTGTTACCTGTTGGGGTTGCTTTTAATTTGTGTTATTCAGCTTATTTTGGTCTTCTCTAGAATTTGAGTGCCAACTAGTTCCTTCAAATTCCAGTACTCTCACACTCTTCCAGTGGATGTCGGTGGTGTTATTTCTCTTCCCGATCACGACATTATTGAATATTTTTTTTTTTTTTACACAGAGATCACCACTTATCAAGGCCCGGAAGCCACTCAGGGATAAGGGTTATTGCAAGTACATTACGTTAGTGAGGAGATTTGATGAAGTGTTTACTTAAGGGGGCGGTTCATTAGGAATTTGTTAACATTAGACTTGAAGACATCCAAGTTGTAGTCCGGAGGGAAGCAGGCAGACGGAACAGAGTTCCACAGGCGTGCAGTTCTAAGAAAGAAGCTTTGTTCATGAAATCCGCGTTTTGATTTAGGCACAGATATAGAGTGGGGGAAATTTTTCACAGTGGATTCAGCTAGACGGGTGTTTTTCGTGAAAGATTGGCGAGGGGGGACCAGGGATTGGAGTTCAGACGAGTACCTGCCATGAAAATAACGATAAAACAAGGATAGGCTTGTCAAAACACGGGGCCTCACCCAGACGAGAGCCATCCATCACAATTGATGCCAGCTGGGGATCAGAGCGTTGATGATGTAAGGATAGGAGTTTGGTTTTGGATGCATTAAAGGTAACTAGCCACATCTTCCCCCACTGAACCACGCGCTCGAGATCAGAGGAGAGAGAATCAGATATTTTAGATGTCATGCAGGTTTCTAGTTGTTTTGTGGCAAAATGAAGCTCCCTTTTGGGAGAGCTAGAAACTTCTACATTAATTAACCTAGTGCACAACTTGTTCTGTACTTGTGGGGAGATGCGCACTCCACTGTTTGGCAGATGACGATATTGTTTATGTAATCAGATTGACAGCTGTTTATCAAAACTTAACCAAGTCATCGGACCTGTTATGTTTTATCTCTCTCTTTCTCTTTCCCCCCTCTCTCTCTCACTCTCTCTCTCTCTCTCTCTCTCTCTCTCTCTCTCTCTCTCTGCTTCAATGAATAAAGAGAGGAGAATTGAATTATAATTTTATTGTGTTAAACAATTGAAGTTTGCATCTTACGCGGGACAGACGGTCGCATGCTAGCGACGCATTATATTATATGTAGTTTGCGCCGGTTGACGAAAGACAGCCGAGAATGGTTTAAAAGTAAAATGCTCGTTCTAATTTTTTAAAATAATTACTTTTATTTTTATATAAAAAAGATGTCTTGTTCGCTTATTCTATGCAACTTTCAATTTCAGCCAAACTGTTCCTGTTTTCAACAATGATGATACATTTCAATGACGTCAAGACAAGACTCGCGCCAGCTTAATATAGCTGACGCCATAACGCCCCGTTGATGTTCTATCATCCATGTGCCTATCGATTAATCGTGTCTAACATCCGGGAAGCTGGTTGCCCTTCTCAGGACGTTTCTCAGCCAATTAACTCTCCCCAGCAAAGGAACTTGTCATAGTTTCAGTTCCCTTAGACTCAAATGTTTTTCTATAGTCTTACTTTATATTTGTTTCAACTTTTGTGTCTGATTAGCGTTCTTAGTTTATGTAGGTTGGTTCCTACATTCAAGGATTTTTTTTTAAAGATTTCGGCTGTCCTTATCATTACGGTCCGTAGTATTGCCCAAGTCTTCATCTTGATTCGAATTTATCTTGATAATTTTTCTAGTTTATTTGGAGAGTTTGTTTCCAACATAATTATGATTTACTTAATGTTTCATAGTTCTTCTAGTTCTTTGAACAATTTAGCGTATTTGCTTTGTTTTCTGTCTTTGGTATCGATACAGTGAAGTCTACGAGTTGACAAAATTCTACCTTTTTTATGATGATAGCACTCGGTCTCTTTGCTTGGATGAGTTTGTATCTTCGTGTCCAAGATGTTTTTTTTTTCTTTTTGCTTCGGTTTGTATGCACTATTTTTCTGTATATGTAAAATTAAACCGCTTGCATAGGTCTCAGTGTATTTCCCACGCAGTTGTTTTACATTTGAAATCTTTTGTTTGTTGTATTCACGTATTATGTGATTAACTTTATTGCATCTTTGATAACACAATCTACACTTACTGTTTTTTCGGTTTAGTCTTAGTTTGATATACATGATTTCTGGTTAGGTAGGGCGGACAATCTTTCTGTACCATACTATTCTGTATATCTGTAAATATAAACTTTTATAAGCATACCGTCATAATTTTATCGGCCCTTGAACATTGGCACTCTGGCTTATTCGGACAGAATATAACTCGAAATTTACCTAAAAATATATTGTACAACACCATTAACTTCCTTAAATACTCAGGAAAATAAAGGAATATTTATGCATAGTTTCAACATTCTGGATAATTGCGTAGAATTTAAGATGAAAACATTCTAGCACACGGATATATATGATGATTGCAACGTCTTGTCAGACGAGTGCCACTCCCTCAGACATTTAAAATCCATGAGCCCAAATGTCTGAGGGAGTATCTATACAAATATGATGTTACAGAGTCTTAGCTTTGTACGACAGCTAAGTCTCTTTCTCGGTTCAAAATGTTGAGATTCAGCAACAAGCAAGAGCAAGATAGCCAGCAACAAATTAAACTGCAGACCAGCTTTATGCGGGTACTGGTCTTCCGCTTTATGGTTTTTTAAATCAGAGATTTGCTTCTCCTAGAAATGTTGCCTTCACCACGGCTTACGGGAGCCCTCTCTACCCCAATACACATATACATACACACAAATATACACGGTGCTAGTTGGCCGTTGACCCAGAAAAAGAGTTCATTCGCCCTTTGGAATGTCTTGTTTTTAATCCTTCAGGGAGACTGGTCACCCTCTTCATCAAACAAGTCTGGTGGGGGAACCAGTTTAGTCACTGATGACCCGACCATGAGGCAGATAGTACTTGGTTACATGGTACCAGTAGCATATGACATGACCTGACATACTATATATATATATATATATATATATATATATATATATATATATATATATATATGTATATATATATATATGTATGTATATATATATTGTATGTCATTTATATATAATATATATATATTGTATATATATAATATATATATTTTATGTCATATATATGTGTATATATATATATATATATATAATATATATATATATTTTATGTCATATATATATAATATATATATTTTATGTCATATATATAATATATATATTTTATGTCATATATATAATATATATATTTTATGTCATATATATATATATATATATATATATATATATATATATATATATATATGATATAAAGCTGAATGTGTGTGTGTGTCTGGTCACGAATAGGCTCCTATATGGTTGACTATTTTAAAAAACTGATTGCATATAATGATAGAAGATGTATTGAGACACAGGAATGGGTATTTTTGATCTCGCAGAACGGTGGTTCATTAAAATTGTGGAGTCTGCGTTCGCGCCTGGTCCTCAAAGTATGGAAATTAAAAAAACAAAACAAAAGAAAACGCTTACAAGTGTTTTTGATATAGATGTACATAAGAATACTTTGATAAGTATGTTTTAACTTAAATAGGGATGGTATAATAAAATTGTGGGGTCTGCGTTCATGCATGGCCTCCATAGAATGGAAATAGGCACAAACTTTAATAAAGACTTTTCATATCTATCTGCGTAAGTATACTTTGATAATTATGTTTCAGTTTGAAGAAATATGGTATAATAAAATTATGGGGTGTTCGTTCGCGCCTGACCTCCCTAAAATGGAAATATGTCACAAAGTTTAACAAGGTTTTTTAATATAGATTCACAGAATATTGTTATAAGTGTTTCAGTGTGAAAAGGTATGGTATAATAAATTATGAGGTTTATCTATTTTATTTTTACTTTCATCATATTTTGCTTTGGTTTTGATACCCTCAAATTCAACCCAAAGTTACAATCCTTCCTTTTCATAACCTATCATACTTTCATAAATCAGAGTCAATTTTCTGTAGGCTGTTTTTGAACCCACTCAACGACGGGTACTTTTTCTAGTATATATATAATAAACGAAAATCTTTTTTTTTTCTTTACCTGTACTTGAAGCGTTGTGTGTTTATTGAAAATCGAAAATAATTACTTATATATATGGATGCGCTTTGAAGGCTAAAACACACACACACACACACACACACACACACACACACACACACACACACATATATATATATATATATATAAGTGACCTGAGCAGTGTGTATGCAAAAAGTATTTTACAAACTCCTTACTAAATATTTGGTCTACAGAGTTAAACTTTGATATTTAAGGTATTTGAACCTGTAGCACACTTTCAATTTGAATTGAAAATAAAACAGTGGACCTTGACAGGGTAAGTCGAATTAAACAATACCTCGGCTGTTACTTTTGTACATGCGCAAAATTAAACATCCAACGCTTAAATTCGCTTGATATCCATTTGTAAATAGCTCAGGCGGTAACGACGCTGGAGAGATAAATAACGATTAGTCTGGAGTGTTAAACGTTGTGCTTTCAATTCTAGCGGATGGTACTAAACTTACTTTTTATAATTTTATAAATCATTACTATATGTTGGATAATAATCAATAGAGAATTGGCTCTATAATAAGAAATAACGAATCAGCATGGATTAAAATATAATATTTATGCTTATTTTACATCCGGGCAACGCTAGGCGGCCTTTATATATATATATATAAAATAAAAATTACAATAAGTTTACCAAGGTAATCAAAATGGTATACTTAAAATATATTATAAATATTAAAGAGTTAATATTTACAGGTAAAGTAATCTCAACCAGATGTAAAAGCTCAATAAAACCGAAATCCGATCCCGCATTTTGCTAATTCCTGCCCTCTGATGAGAAGGAGATTATTTTTTCGAAACTCCGCGGATTAAGGACTATCCACTTATCTTGTGCTTCCTTTTTTAAAATTAAATATGTTTTTAACTCTTTTTCAAGATTTCTTTTAACATGTTTTATTAATCATTTGTTCATATATATATATATATATATATATATATATATATATATATATATATATATATATATATATATATATATATGTGTGTGTGTGTGTGTGTGTGTGTGTTTGTGTGTGTGTGTGTGTGTGATTACTTCATTTAATCACATACATTAATACAGGAAGATATAATTTTATGCGTAAATTTTCAGTATTTACTTCAACAGTAATCCAAATAATCCAAATAATTAATCCTCATCTAAAAAATTTTGAAACATGACGTCATGTTTACATTTGAAATAGCATCATTATCTTTCAGTCACGCTCAAGTTCAAAATAGCATTCTTAGCGTTTTGTCAGTTTGAAATCGCATTTTTTTTTGGTCTATCACGCTTAAGTTTGAAATATCATGTTCATCGTTAACACACGCCGATTGAATTACTACATCTTAAGAATGATCCGTTCTTTTCTTTTTTATCTTTTACCCCCGCCAAAAAAAAAAAAAAAAAAAAAAAAATTATTCCTCTTTTGTAGGTTTGAACCAAAGAAAAAAGTTTTACCCTGATTTTGTGCACATTGCATTATCTTCTCCTGGATGCTCCCGACGTTTGTCACCGGACCCCTTCCCCTAACCAAACTTGTTTGTGGCACGGCGACTGGCAGCTCAATCATATTTCGCTCAAAATCACATTAGGACGTTGTGATTTGAAACAATCCGAACCGGCCAATCATGTCTAATCCGATTATACTATCACCAGTTTGGGTTTTAATTTGATGGCAGTGGCGTCGGCACGCCACCATCTCTTCGGAAATGCGGCCGTTTTTGACTCCGCACACAGGAGAGCGTTGACGTGAGCTGTCATAAGTCATAAAGGCTTAGGGCGGCGTGAAAGTTTACTTGTAAAGCATATCAATTATCGTGGGGAAATGAATAAATAAGATAGAATATAAAAACGGTAGGAATTAGGACGGCGATGGTTGTAAAGAGTGTATGAGAGAGAGAGAGAGAGAGAGAGAGAGAGAGAGAGAGAGAGAGAGAGAAAGGCGAGGTGGGTAAAAAGTAAAAAAAAAGCCGAGAAAAGGATATATGATTCCTAGAGGATTGGGAAGAGGTAAAAAAAGGAAGGAAAATGAAGACTGATTACGAGAGAAATTAAGTGCATGAAAGAGGATGAAAATAAAAGAAGGCGGAGACAAAGATGAAGCAAACGACAAAAAGAAAATACAATTTTCCTCCAAATAATTCAGCAGTAAATTTAAAATAAATATTGGCTGCAAATATTCATTTTTATTGCATACTTGCCCAGTGTGCGTCTTCAAGTCTAGCCAATGCAAAAGCTTTTTTAAAAATTCCTTTTCACCCACAAAATGGCCTATTGCCACTTGGTTACAAGGGGATACTATTTGGGATCATATCTAACAGAGAATTGTGAGGAGTTGAGCAGCTAGATGTCTGTTCATATTACATTTAAATTCCTGCATGTCAGTACAGTCAGGGAAGTAGGAGGGAATTTCAGCAGTTAGATCGAATAAAGTGTTAGAGTAAATGGCTTTTCGACATCTAGGGGCCTTAAGAGTGAAGGAGTGAGATTTTGCTACTTCTCGGGTCAATCGAGGGTAGTTACACCGAAGAATCACAAATAATAAGAGTTCATCAGACCACGTTCCATTAAAATGCTTGTAAAATAAGCACAGACATGCAACATAGCGGCGATGGGACAGGGGTTGGAGCTTGGTTGATAGTGTGATGCCTTTTGGAGACTCCTTTTTGGACCCTGTCTAATAGGGAGAGATTAGTGATAGATGAAACAATACTCCATGCATGGGAGAATGATGTCTTTGTAGAGATACAGAATACTGTCAAATGTGAGTAATTTTCTAGCATGATAGCGGGAGCCCACCTTCTTTGCAGTGGCCTTGGCAATGTCTTCAATGCATTTGTTCCAATTTATGTTGCCTGTCGATGTTAAGTTGGTAAGTTTAAACGATGCGCTTTCAGGTGCGTATTATTATTAATCGGTGGTTGAGAATTGTAATTGTTAGGAAAACTTAGTCTTAACAACATTAAATGTTACCATCCATTTACCCCCCCATTTCACCACAGACTGGGAGTCATTCTCTAATGTTTCAGTCATTTCCTTAGATATGTGTACATTAGTTTTCCCCTCGTGTCTATTACAGAATGTGTGTCATCAGCAAATGTACCCATCTCGGAGACAATTTTATTAGGAAGGTTTTTTATGGATATCATGAATAATAAAGGCCCAAATAACTACCGACTTCTATAATGCACATATATCCAATAGTTGGAAATCTATACATTGTTATTGCTATTACTATTGCCAGCAACAGTACTATTAGAAATACGAATAATATTAAGTTGAGAAGAAAATTCTTGCAGAATATTTAATTTTGATTTTAAATGATGTATTTTCAAATAAGTTTTCGTTATAATACCTTTACTTTATATATGACTAGCAAGGCCACCTGGCGTTGCTGAGGATCGTATACGACAATAATAAAAATTTTGAACATACCTGTTATTCTTAGAATAGAGGAAGTTTTTATATCTATGTATCATTTGGCATCTTGAGCAAAAGAATATTTTACCTACCCTAAGACGGGTATTACACACCATATGTATGGAATAATTGTACCTTCCCTAAGACAGGAAATTTACAGCACGTATGTGGAAAAAGTTTCCTTACCTGGAGCGGGTAATGTACAACACATATTTAAAATTATTTACATCATTTTCTGTTGTACTAAAATTTCGCATCTCACAGGTAAGAGTTTATTTGTTTTTACATCAGAGTGCTATAGTAAAAAAGTATATAATTTTTTATATAAATGTTATACTACTCGAATATATTACATGATTTTCGATTTTGATAACTTATGTACGTCAAAGATAAGAATTTCTTTGTTTTTAATATGGGTACTTTACTGTACAAGTACCTTATTTCCTGGGTAGGATACTGTAAAAGTACGTTTCTTCTAATTTAAAAATGAAAGAACTCGATACTTTTACGTAATTTTTTTGTTATGCTAAATTTTCTGTGCATCTAGAGTAAGAATTTGTTTGTTTTTTTCATCTGGGTGCTATAGTAAAGAAACACTTCATTTCGCATTTAAAAGTCATGCTATTCGAATATATAACGTAGTTTTCGGTTTTAATAACTTTTATGCACATCACAGGTAAGATTTTCTTTGTTTTTCATATGAGTACTATACCGAACAAGTACCTTATTTCTTGGGTAGGATAATGTACAAGTACCTTATTTCTAATATATAGATGAAACTACTCGATGACTTTACATAGTTTTCTGTTGTGCGAACTTTTCCGTATGTCATAGGCGAGAATTTCTTTGTTTTTATATTCGAGTGCTATATTAAAGAAGCACCTTATTTCTTATATAAATGTCATACTACTCGATTATATTACATGATTTTCGGGTTGAGTTACTTTTATATACGTTACAGGTAAGATTTCCTTTGTTTTTCATATGGGTACTATACTGTACAAGTACCTTATTTCTCGGGTAGGATACTGTACAAGTTCTTTTTCTAATTTAAAATTGAAAGAACTCGATACGTTTATATAATTTTCTGTACGCCAGGGGGTAAGAATTTGTTTCTTTATCTGCCCGCTGTAGTGAAGTATGTGTAAGTCATAAAGCTTTCCCGCCTTCATCTCTATTAGTACATATTTATCCATTCCAAATTCTATTTGAATATTCTGGCTAGATATTGTTGTTGTGTTCTTTTCTAATTGCATTTTC
Source organism: Euprymna scolopes (assembly GCF_053919585.1). Lineage (NCBI taxonomy): Eukaryota > Metazoa > Mollusca > Cephalopoda > Sepiida > Sepiolidae > Euprymna > Euprymna scolopes. The sequence continues at coordinate 12,973,196 of NC_136483.1, read as the reverse complement.
TTGTAGCTTCACATCATCCGTATACATGAGGTGGTTTATTCATTGTCAGAGAATTTATATCTAAAGCTATACGTCCTGAATATGTTATTAAGTGTCATTGTGACTATTTTAAACAGTATTGGTGTATGTTTGAAAAAGCATTATATATATATATATATATATATATATATATATATATAGAGAGAGAGAGAGAGAGAGAGAGAGAGAAAGAGAGAGAGAGAAAGAGAGAGAAAGAGAGAGGGAGAGGGGGGGGGAGAAAGAGAGAAAGAAGGAGAAAGAGAGAGAGATTGTCTTCTATATGTCAGGTCTAGTCTTCATGGCTGAACTTTTTGTCAGGTAGATTGTCCATTCTTATATTTTAAACACTCATTAGTCCATGCTTAAAAATTCTGTTGAAAACTTCCATGTAGTCAATCCTTGCCACGACTATGTTCTATTCTTTCTTCTTCTATTTCTTTTTACATATTTTACGATTTGTTGATCTATGTATAACATGTCATGCGCACCTCTTTTTTCCATTTCAAGCACCTCTTGTGTTCTTTACAGAGTAATCCACGATTTTTAAGGGCGTGGTGGATCTGTTTGCTCAGTTGGGCCGTTAGGAATATCTACATATAAGTAAGTTATTGGTCTGTAGTTTCTTCTAACATCGTAAACATTTTAAATCAATATGCATGTATTTCTAGTGGTTTGCTATTTGTGCCTTGAGTGTTTCTTTATTTATTTTGGTGTAGGTTTCTTACTTTTTTCTTTCTTTATTTTCTTGAAGGCCTTATTTTATTTTTTTAAAGCTATTCCATATCTCTGTTGCGGTCTTGTCGCGTTTACCATATATTGCGCTAGAAGTGTTTCGTTCCTGTTGGGTCCGATCGTTCTGTTCTTTTTTATATCCATTTACCTCTATCTCTATTTCTACTGTTATATAAAGTCAGTTTGTGTGTGTGTGTGTGTGCGCGTGTGTGTGTGTCTAAGGTCCTTTCTCATATGTTCCGAAACGGTTGAGCCTATCTTTTGCAGATTTCACATGAAGGTAATTTATATGTCTGGCAATGTTCTTAGATATGTTTTGTACAGAAATTCATCCGATAAGAATTGAAAATCGAAAAAATCCGGTCTTAAAAATAGACTTTTTACTTTCTTATAAATAAAAAAGAATTTTACAGGCGAAATATTTTACGTTACCCCGGCCAAGGGAGATAATTCTCAGCAAATCATCTCTTCTTAAGAATAACAGAGCTATTGTCATCTGGAGATATAGCTCAGTGGTCCTTTGTTCAAGCCCGAGTGTAGCTCGCAATCTTATTTCATTTTTTTTCTAATTAATGAGTTCAATTTACGATAAAAGAAGAGGTACTATTTAAAATCGACTCAAATAATTTCTTCGCTTGCATATTTTAAAACTAAACATTACCGAGAAGTCACTTTTCCAGGGCATTCATCGTCAAGCCCAAATATCAGCTGATGTAATATTGTAAACAAACACAGACGGAAATTGATGAACGGCATTATCATTATTATTTTTTAATTTATTATATTGCAAATTAGTCTACCAGACAAATTATTCCCCTTCTTATATAATATTCAATAGAGAATTGATTCTATAATAATACATACACAATATGCATAAATTAAAATATCATGTTAAAGCGTATTGTTCGACCGGGCAACGCCAGAGGCCAGCTAGTATTTTGATAAAACTGACCTTGATCATTTTAAAAAGTCATGTACTGTTTGCACTGTTCAGATTTTTATCTGTACCATCTCAGTGTTTCTTCTGTTGTTAGTATCTTTTACTCTTCGTTGTATTACGCTTTTACACACACCCTAAAAACAAGCGAAATGTAATATTTAGTATGTTTTCATTATTGACTATTATCAAGCCTGGATGAGTTTTTGTTTGTATTTGTATGCCCTTCTTCTTCTTCTTTTTCTTCTTCTTCTTCTTCTTCTAATTTGGATAGCAATAAGCCTTTCCAACGTCCCATCCCCTCCGCACCTGTTCATTGGAGGTCTGGTAAATGCTTTCATTCATCGGCCTTTCCATCCTTTTCGACCCTTCGATTATTTGGTGCAGTACCAGCCGATGCCGGCATCACATTTCTTAGTAATAGTAATAATAGTAGTAGTAGTAGTAGTAGTAGTAATAATAATAGTAATAGTGGTAGTAACAGCATTAGAATTTGGATCTCCACGATATAATATTGCTCCATTTGCATAAAACTAAATTAAATTTTACATCATTTACATCTAGTAGCTCTATCTAAAATCAACAATGATCGGTTAATTAGTTTAGGAGTCAATATTGTAAATACATATATATACAAACCTGTAAATGTACTTAACTGTATTCATAAATAAACGGTGATAATGCAGAGAGTGATCCGCGTTATTTTTTAAATTGTATTTCCACGTTTAATTAAAGTTTTATGATATGTTTTTTTTATTCAATTGTAAGGTTAAAGTACAGAATAGGTACAAAACACCCTCCCCTCCCCATGTTAAGAATGGCTTTTTAAATAATAACCTTATTATTTCAGCACGGATAACTCTCTGCATGAGTACCAAGTAAACACACACACACACACATACATACATACATACATACATACATACATACATACATATATGTGTGCGTATGTGTGCGTGTGTATGCGTGTGCGTGTGTGTGTGTTGTGTAAATTTACGAAATTTCAAGACTGTTAATGGTATATATATTTTTCACAATAGTTTTTATGTATGCGAGTTTAAGTATTTAAAGATGGAGACACATTTTCGACTCGCAAATTGTTTAATCATCTACATCATAAAGTAGGTCAACTTTTCGTGTCTGGGAGGGATTCCATTTTAAATATATAATTATAATCAAAATAAAAATAATCTACAATTTTTCCATGCAAATATTTATGACTTTTTTATAACAAATATTCTAGCAATTACTCCCTTTTCTTTTTAACTATACTGGCAATAACGTCTTTTTCAGCTGTCCAGCATTTTTATGCCGCTAACCCCAATTTTCTAGCACCAGCTGGAACGTATATCTTCTTATAGTAACGTTTTCCTTAATGTTTTTTATACAAGTTTTTTTTTTTTTTAATAAAATCACATTATAAGAGACAATTTTTAATTCACCCTTTCAGTCCAGCATTTTTCTAGTCTTTTTAATCTCTTTCAAATGTTTCTTTCTTTTTACAAATATTTAACTAACTTCTTTCGTCGGTGAAAAACCGCTGCAAACCGAAATTACTATGAGTTCCTTTCTTACATCATTACAATAATGGTCATATATTATTATAATGATATTCGAAAACGAGGCTACACTAAAGGGAGGTCACTTTCATATTCTTGCCCAGGGTTGCTAGATTGGCATTTTAAAGGTTAAATTTCGCGAATTTGGCTTTTTTTTTAAAAAGGAGTTTGGCTTTCAAAAATTATATTCAAACCTTTTCCAAGCGTAATTTCCGGACCAAGGAAGGAATAAACAGAATATTTAGCTTCTTTGTGCAAATTTCTATCAAATAATGAGGATAGAACCTAATGTAAACCCTCGTTCTTAATGTTAGTTATATTTGAAGCTGTTATAAAATATATTTATAAGTAATTTCCTTGAATTAAATCGTCATATTCAGTCCATTTCTAATGACGTTTAATATCAATCGATAACAAATGATTTCAATTCATTCTGTGGCCACATCGATTTGTCTTCAATCAGAACCATATCTACATGTTCAACGTATTGTTTTCTGTTTCTGCATTTTTTAGATGAGGATTGAGAATTTGTATTATTTGAAGCATTCGGACTACTGTTCTCATATTGAGTGTTGTTCGCACAACATTTCGGTTGATGTAATCTCAGAGATTCTTCAGGTGTATCTTGTCGAACTCTTTATTTTATCTACGGGGCAACAAGCAACTTACAACTGTAATTGATACACCCAAGCAAGTTTAGTGATTACATCATCCGAAATGTTGTGAAAATACTACTCAAGATGAGTACAGGAGACCAAATAATCTAAATAATACAAATTATCAATCCTCATCTCAAAATTTCAGAAATAACATTTGAAACTATATAAAGTACATTTATTAGTAGTTTTATAAAATCAAATGGTGCCATTCAGTCCATTACGATTACGAAATTTCAGGATCAATCCAGTTTGCTTTGATAGTAAAAAAATGTACATTAGCATAGTATTCATTAAAAAATACTTTTCCGGTTATTCTGTGCACAATATTTTCAAAAAGTAAATAACTTAGCTTATCGATTTTTGCCATGTTTATTCATCCATTATCGCATAATCAGAAGATGTATTAAAATTCAACTTTTGTCTGTTCTATTTTTTACAGTGTAATTTTTTAATATCAGATGCATTATCTACTATACACAGTGAAATACTTGAGCCTTTATGACCTACTTTATGATGTAGATGATTAAAAACTATTTATTGTTGATTATAGTTAGTGTAATTGTAATTATAGTTAGTATGATTGTCTTCAAACTGGAAAAAAGTATATTTCAATAAAAAAAAGCGTGTTTTAATCAATTCCCACTTTATTTATTTCATTTATTTACGACTGAAAGAATTTGTTCAACCAAGGCCATAAAGAGTTAAAATTCTGATCATTTTCTATAATGTGAAAACTTATGGCATTTATTATCACAATAATGACATTTCGGTAAAAATATTTATTATAGCAAAATGGTTTCAGAAAACAAAATAATTCGGCATAAAATACAATTTTAGATTTTTTGTGGGTTAATTTCATATTTTTAAAATATGGCGGCCATGATCAAGTGGATATTTTCATGTTATACTAGTAAAAAGAATTCTTTAAATCACAAACGAAAAAATCAACCTGAAATATAATTGTGGATTTTTTTGAATTAAAACTAATTTGTTATTTCGCATTTTAACATATGGCGGCCACGAGCAATTGGATATTTTCATTTCACTATCTGAGAAATAATCTAATAGAATGAATATAAATTTGCATGCACCTATGTTTGAACAACACGATCTATAAATTATTTATTATTATTATGTTTATTTTTATTTTGTTTACTAAATTGTTAGGTGAAAGAACACAATAGTTATTTCCTGAGCTTTTCTGTCGCAATTAGAATACAGTTGAAGGGTAATCTTTTAAAATATATTCCTCGTTGTTGTTTTGTTAATGGAACCTCTTCTTGTGATCGGCACCTAATTTATCTTAAGTTGATTACATATTTAAATAGAAAATAATTGCAGTTACTTTTGTCACTTTTTTCCTGAGAATATGTAAAGATTTTTGGAAATGATTTCTGCTGTCATTCGAAATTCTTTCGGTGTTGATTTTTGAGTCTTTCCATACCTTTACTGATTTAAAATCTTTCTTAAAGTCTATCCACATCATCGCTATACTGTTTTATTTTCGATTTAAGAATTTCTATCATAAACATTAAAATTCGAATTATCCGGATTATTCGGACTACTGTTCTTGTTATATCCTATTTCAACGGTATATAATAATATGACAAAATACATCAAGTGGGATGCGTAACAAAAAGAAGGTTCATTAGTACTTCGTAATAATACAAATACAAAGTGACTACTTGCTTTTGAAGTTAGATAAATGTAAATGAAGGTAAAGAAAAAGGAACTTAGCATGTGAAAACTAAACACTCGTCCCTGGGAAGCTTGGTTAACCGGAGTACACTTGTAGAGTGTAAGACTCGAGACTGGTAGGACGCAAGGCTGCAGGGCAAGACTGCAAGACTAAAACGTAAGACTAGACTGCAACAAGACAAGACGCCCTACCTTAAAATGGTAGCTCTTTTATACACTGTTTCGTATCCGGTTCGATACGTAGTTATGTCCCTTATAACACCTCCCCCTGAAGCTGAAATCTTCCCAATTTTATCTTTAATACCGCTTCCGTTTAGGATCAGGGCTTAAACCCCTGACGACTTTCCTTTTACGTGTGCTTTTCCTTTTGGCCAGAGTTTCCTGCGGTAAAGAATTCTGTCCAACCCGTATGGTAGGTTCAGGGGATACATTCATAGGTCCGTGTATACGCACCGTTTTTGGAATGTCAAATGTGTCACACAACGTTTCCATTGGGATTTTCTCTGTATTTTCCGAAATTTTGGAACGGATTTGATTAATATGTCTTTTACAGACAAAACTTTGGCCTTGAATAGTATAGACCATGTTCCCAATTCTTTTCTTAATGATAGCGTCCACCTAATGATTTTTCCCATTTTGAAAAATTTTAAAATAAACTTTATCTCCTGGGGAATAGCACTTTACATTAAAGTTTTCTTTTCTTTTCTAGCAACTTTCTCTTCATCCGGTAGGAATCTATCGAAAATGGATCTAATTTTTCTGGCGAACATAAGTTCTGCAGGGGATGAATTTACATCATTGTTTGGATTTGGGATTACTCTGTAGATCGCTAGAAATGTTTGTGTTGTTCGCTCATCTGTGTCAATGTTCATGTTTTTTCTTTAATGCCCGCTTAAACGTGTCTACAAATTTCTCTGCCAACCCATTCGACCTAGGATGGTAAATAGATGTCGTGATGTGTTTTATATCCAGTGAGTTGCAGAATTTTTAAATTTGTAACCTGTGAATGTTGTACCATTGTCACTCACTATGGTCTTTGGTACACCAAACCGGCTGAAAAATTTCGTCAAGTGCACTTAGAATGTTCCTTGATGTTGGATGTCTGATCTTGAATATCTCCGGCCATTTGGAAAAAGAGTCCACTACAATTAAGTAAAAAAAAACATTTAGTAGTCTGGCATAATCAATATGCAAACATGACCAGGGCAAGTCCGTCTTCGGCCACGGGATCGTTTTTACCGGAGGATCTCGGGCTGCTAACTAACATCCTTTGCACGCTTTGACACAGTTTTCCACCTCTTTATCAATACCAGGCCAATACACGTAACCTCTAATTAGGGATTTCATCCTTGAAATGCCAGGATGACCTGCGTGCAATTCCTTTAGCATTTTTCTTCGTAATACCTGTGGAATTACGATTCTATCAGCATACATGAGTACATCTTCGCAAATGGAAAAAGGTGTAATTCGTCCTTTTTATTTCTTTCCGTCTGTCCTACTTGATTTTTCATTTTCTTTATGAAAACGTCTTTTGCAGTTTTTCTTTTAATTTCTTGTAGAGTTACCGGGAGTTCACGGATCATATTGCACATTGAATTTGAGCATTCGCTTGCATCTTTAAGAGCCGCAATTACCGTCTCTTCGAAACTTTCATTTCTTTTTGGAATCAACCTTAACAGTGCATCCGCGTGTCCTAGCTTTTTTGATGACACATGCTCCATCTTAAAATGATAGTTTAAGAGAGTTACAGTCCATCGCTGTAGTCGATTTGCGGTATGTGTAGGGATGCCTTTCTTCGATCCCAATATCGTGGTTAACGGTTTATGATCCGTCTGTAATATGAAGTTTCGTCCATGGAGAAAACAGTTAAAATTTTTGACTCCAAATATCGAGAGAGCCTCCTGTTCAATCTGGCTGTAGTTTTTCTCAGCTGCAATCAAAGTTCTTGACGCGTGAGCGATTGCTTTTGTTGTTCCATCCTCATACTTATGGAGTAATACAGCACCAACTCCGTAATCACTGGCGTCTGTTGCTAGTACTATCTCATTTCTGACAGTAGACATTTCTTAATTTTCTGGAAAGCAGATTCACATTCCTTTGTCCAATTCCATCTACTGCCTTTTTTAATAGCTCGTTAAGAGGAGCTCTCAAATTATGCACATTATGGATGTATATCGCATGATATTGTACCAATCCCAAAAATGATTGTAGTTTTGGTACTGAGTCTGGGGGTATTTGACCCAGGTATTTGATCCTTTCCATGAAGAAATCACATTTCTCCGGACTCAATCTGAAATCAAACATCTCTATTCTCTTAAGTACTTCTCTGACGTGCTTCTTGTGCTCTTGCAAATTACTGCTCTTTATCAAGACGTCGTCAAGGTATGCCATTGCAAATTCCAACCCTGCGAGCATCGTATCCATTATATACTGGAAGAGAGCAGGGGCGACCTTTAAGCCGAAAGGGAGCCTCTTTAGCTTGAAGATACCCTTATGCGTGTTAATGCACAGGTACTTTGAGCATTCATCATTGACCTTGATTTGCAAGCACGAGTCCGAGTGGTCTATCTTGGAAATTTTTTTTCTTCCGTTTAGTTTTGCGAATAGATCTTCTGCCGACGGAAGGGGATAATTGTTGTCCTTTAAACAATCATTCAGGCCCGTTGAGAAATCAGCACATACTCTGATTTTGTTATTATTTTTCTTCACATATACAGTCGGGCTGGCCCAATCCGTATGGTCAACTTTTTCAATGACATCTAACTGTTGGAGTCTCTCCAACTCCTTCTCGATTGCGTCTATCGATGAAAAAGGTACATTTCTTTTAGGTTTGAACACTGGGGTGGCATCTTTCTTCACTTCAAATTTGGCTTCTATTTTCACACAGTGTCCAAGTCCTTTGGCAAAAACTCTTGGGAATTCTGCTTTTACATCGTCCAGGAAGCCTTCCGCTTGGTTCGATTTCTCTGTGTTCAACCTATTACAAAAAGAATTAACTGGTCGTTCCGATAAGTTAAACAGGACAAACCAATCCACTCTAAATAGACTTCTGTTCCTTCCTGGTACCACGTACACTTTGGACTTGCGTGTCTGACCACCAAATATCACGTTGCACCTCAGTTCCCCTTTGAATTCCAACTTCCACTATCCAGGAGTAATGTTACAGGATGTCCATTTATGTGAACATCGACATACTTACACCTTTCGCAACTTTTCTCTTTCCTTGTGCGAAGCGCATTCACTTTATCGGTCCTCCGCTTTTTCTTCTGGTCACAGTACGTTCCCTTGTGGCCTCTGAATCCACATTCGTAACATATCCTATTCCTAAACCAGCAGGTATTTTGACGTGTATTGTACTTCCGCAGCATTCACAATTTTGGCCCTTGTGCATTCTGGGGGTCTTTTGTTCTGGGGGGGGGGCTTTGTACGTTCTAGAGGTCCTTTGCCTTTTTACATGTTGTACCTTGTAAATGCTTTTTTCTTTAATGCGGGTGTTGTCTCAATATTAATGAGACGTTGACATTCCTCGGTAACTTTTTGTAAAGTTATATTTGAGTCCGACTCCATAACTGTCAGGATCCGGGATCTGATATCTTTGTCCCTTGGTGCTGTGAGTCCCTGCACAAAGATCAAGCATTTAAATAAACCCGCAGAAATTTCATTTACTTTAAATGATTCACATAAGCAATTTACAGTACAAGCATACTCTAGATAGTCTTCAGATTCCGATTTCTTAAATTTAAACATTTATATCGAGAGTGGAAAAGGTTATCTCTTTTATCAAATATTCTAGATAAAGTATTGATTGTCTCTTCAAAGGTCACTTCTTGCGGGTGAAATTAAGTTAACATACTTCGTGTTTTCGTCAGTAGCCAGTTTTTGAAGTAACAGCGTAACTTTTGCTTCGTCGGTCCAGTCCGAACACCTATTTGTAAAAACTGTTTCATACCTTCTATAGTATGCTGGAATTGTAACGCCAGTATCGGGAGAGTAGTGAAATTCAGACGAAGAGTTTGAAATACCTTTTGCAGAAAAATTCGTTGAATCGACATTTGGCGTTGAAGTATTTTTATTTGTTCTTCTTGTGCCTCTAAAGTTTTTTGTGTCATTTCTTGCTGTTGTTGCAGCTGTTGTTATTGTTGTTGTTGCGCTAAGAATTGTTGTGTCATTTTTGACTGTTCCTGAATGCTAAGAGTTAGCACCTTCGTCAACTCAGCCAATTATTCCATTTCGCTTAAAAAATGTCTTTCCACAATTTACAACAATGATTCTACAAAAGTTCGTAAATATGTGTTTTCGCAAATTATCAACAATACTTCTACAAGTTTTGCAAGAATAAATGTTTCAACAATTTAGCAACAGTAATTCTACAGATTTTGCAAAATAAACTGCTTCAACAACGTAATTTTACACAATAATACTTTTTCAAATTCACACAAGTAGTTCTAATTAATTTACCCGAAATAATGATGAACAAACTGTTTTTCAACAAAAATACGGTTGCACGTGAAAAAAAAGTTATAACAATGGTCTCTGTTTTGTTTAGAGAAAAAGAATCGTAAGAGTTCTTTCTTTTTCTTTCGGAAAACTCGTAATCCTATTGTGCCGGGTTCGAATTCAGTTTGCGTTTCCCAAATATTTTTTCGTCAAAAATATAAATAAAGTTCACTTTACCTTGAATTTGTTATGACAATATCTTTCAAGTACAATTTTATTACTTTTCCGTGAGTTCTTATCGGGGAAATCCGTACTTTCCACTACTTTATGTAGGAAAACTCGAATAGTTCTTTGTCGCACGTGATCCTAATGGTAGTTCAGTAACGAAATCCTTGTAAATTTTCGACAAAAAATCATTGAATAGTACACAGTCCTTTAAATACGGTAATTTATCTCTGTTAAGAGATAAAGAATCATTTTCGTTCGCCAACTGTTATATCCTGTTTCAACGGTATATAATAATATTACAAAATACGCCGAGTGGGATGCGTAACAAAAATGTTTATTAGTTCTTCGCAATAATACAAATACAAAATCGCTACTTGCTTTTGAAGTTAGATAAATGTAAATGAAGGTAAAGAAAAAGGAACTTAGCGTGTGAGAGCTAAACGCTCGTCCCTGGGAAGCTTGGTTAACCGGAGTACACTTGTAGAGTGTAAGGCACGAGACTGGTAGGATGCAAGGCTGCAGGGTAAGACTGCAAGACTAAAACGTAAGACTAGACTGCAACAAGACAAGACGCCCTACCTTAAAATGGTAGCTCTTTTATATCCTGTTTCGTGTCCGGTTCGATACGTAGTTATGTCCCTTATAACAGTTCTCATCTTGATTAATATTTCCACAACGTTTCTGCCGATGTAACCTCTCTTCGTCAAGTGTTTCTTTTCGAATCTTTCTGTCAAACTCAGGAGTCTGTACGGAATTTCGAACGGAAACCTTTATTTAATCTACGTTCTGTCAGCCATGACCAGATAGAAGCGCTAAATAATTCACAATTATTTTCTGAATATCACCCGCACAATAGATGGAACTTTTAACATTTAGAAAATGTAATTTACATTTTAATTTCACTATCTTTTTTTATATCTATTATGCCAATAAGGTTGTGAAAATAACACTCAAGATGAGAACATTAGTTCGAATAATCCGAATTATGAATCCGCATCTAAAAAATTCAGAAACATAAAACTTTTAAAGTCTTCCGTATTTTTGGAAACTTGATGAACTTTCGTTGCGACTTGTTCATAATTTTTAAACGATTAACTCGTCACCAACCTGTTGTGTTGTATACAAACGATTAAAAGAATAAATACGCTCGAACACAAGGTTAGCAAATGAACTATATAGCTTTTTTTTTCACATATAACATTGCAAATATAAAAAGAACATTTTTCACTCCAAACAAGATATATTGCCATTTGAACGTAAGAGGCCACTATCTGGGACCATATTTACAAGGACACAATGTATGGAATTGAGCTGCGAGATGTCTATTCACATTGTATTTTAAAATTCTGCATATTAATACAATCAGGGAAGCAGGAGACCAGGAGGGAATTCCAAAGTTTAACAGTTCAAGGAAAGAAACTATTAGAGTAGGAACAGTGAATGGGTGGAATTTTGCTACTTGTTGGGTTAGTTGGCGTGGTTACTAGTGCAACGTATCCGTTAAAGCATATTCCATTAAAATACTTGTAAAACGGGCATAGGGATGCAATATTGCGGCGATGGGACAGGGGCTGGGGCTTGGTAAATAGTGCGGTATCTATTACGTTCTAAGAATCTTTTTTTTTTTTTTTAACTCTGTCTAAGAGTGAGAAACTTGTGGTAGATATACTAGTCCAGATGTGGCAACAATACTCCATGCCTGTGCAAATGTTGGCTTTGTAAAGATACAGGATACTCTCGTGTGTGAGTAATTTTCTAATTTGTTAATACTCCATAGGTCAATATAAAATGATTCGCTCGTCACAAATCTGTTTTAATGTACACAAATAATTAAAACAATAAATACATTTGAACACAAGGTTAGAAACTGGACTATACAGCATTTTAGACTTGTTCGCATATAATATAGTAAATACGAAAAGAACAGAATTATAGTTCTTTTAGGGCTTACTTCATTATTATCGTGAGGGGTGTTCCTTCTCTAAATCAATAAAAATAACCAGGAAGAAAATAACGAAGAGAAAATCCAAAATGAGAGGAGGCAAAGAGAGTTAAAGCGAAACAACCAAGCCTGTATTAATTAACATCAGCCGTTCTATAGAAGGAAACAAAATAGCGAGCGCACTTTGTTCGGCCGCCATTAAACCGCACCTCTTCCACAAATATTACCGATTATTAATGATGGCAAAAAATGTAAGGCGTGGTCGTATCCGGAGGTAATCGATCCTTACCGCATCGTTTACGCAAAAAAAAAAAAAAAAAAAAAATGTTAAAATGTTAAAAACTATATATCAATTCACTAATCTTTATTAGGATTCATATTATTGGGATTCTTCAAACTATTGTTCTCATCTTCGGTGTTATTTGCTGTTTCGGCTGATGTAATTTTCGACCTTCTTCAAGATTATCTTGTCGAACTCAGGAATCTTTCTGTCGAACTTGGAAATCGTTCTTTCGAACCCAGGAATCTGCACGGGATTTCGAACGGAACCCTTTATTTAATCCACGAGAGTAATATGCTCTCGTTTAACGAAACGAGAGCATATTACCCTCGTGGATTAAATAAAGGGTTCCGTTCGAAGCCATGACTAAGTAATTTGTAATTGTATTTTGAGTGTCTCCTTCACTGATGATTGAACCTTCAACCCCCAGAAAGGTATAACTTACATCTGAATTTCACCAAGTACTTTATCCACTACGCTACGGGCACTTGCCGAGTTCGACAACATACACTTGAGGAAGGTCGGAGATTATTTCGATCGAAATATTGTGAAAATAACATTGAGAATGAAAACAATCCAAATAATACAAATTATCAATCCACATCTAAAAAAAAAAAATTCAGAAATTTTATTTGAATGTTTCAACTGTTATTCGACCATACACACAATACATATTCAGTATAAACACAGTTCAGCACATTTGTTTATTTGGGGTCGTGAAGCCATTTATATAATATTCTGCTTGTTCCTTCATTAATTAGTTCACACATTACACTTTTAAAAAGGCCAAATAAAATTTTTGAATGCCAAACTGCTTAAAAAAAAAATGCCAAATTCGCGAAATTTGGCTTTAAAATGCTAATCTGGCAACGCTATGATAGTGGTCTCCTTTTGAATATCATCATAATAATATATAATAATTGTTGTAATCGGGTGAGAAAAGAACTGGTAGTTATTTCGATATGCAGAGGTTCTTCACTGGAGAAAAAAGCCAGTGAAACATTACGTAAAAAGGGAATATTCGAGAGAAGCAGCGCAAAAATAGAATAATATTGTTTGTCGAGAGGCGCTGCCCTGAAGGAGTAAATTAAAGATTGTCTGATCCAATGTGATTATATTATTTGTATTGAACTAGGTAGCATAATATTACTTTATAAGTATTCATTATTATTATCATTTTATCTCATATAGGTCAGTTCTATATCTAAAATACAATTGACCCTGTTTTCGTAGAAATGCGTATACACGCATATTTACTGCGTGTTATTGTTTTTTTTTAATCAAAGAAATTATCTTTTGCGCTATCCAGAAAAATATCAGCTTTGTCAAAACATATTTGTTGATTCAATATATTTCTCGTTCCGTGGAATTTCCATGAGTCTTACTAGTAAAGAATAATAATTTGAATCAAAGATGGCGTAAAAATCATAAAACACAATTAAACTACTTTTCAGATTTTTACGGATTTACGTTATTATGTCCAAATTGTTTCTTTCTTTTCTTTTGAAAGTTAATGAGTTCTTATTTCTCTGATGAGTCAATGCAGAAAATATTTAAAAATTGAAATAATAATTATATGATTGTTTCTGCGCTACGAAACAGATGCAGTCAAGAATTGAACATATAAGCACGGTGAAAGAAATAAATGCTAAGACAAACAATATCTTTAAACTTGGAATATAGACTTTTTGTCATATATATATATATATATATATATATATATATATATATATATATAGTAAGTTATGAAATATATATGACACATAAGCTGCACATAATTTTTTAGCGTTTCATTCTCGTAAGAATTCGTCAGGCTAAAATACATTTGGCCTGACGAATCCTTGCGGGATTGAAATGCTGAAAATTCTATTTAGTTTAATTGCCATTTATATTTTCATAACTTTCTATCTAGCTTTACTCACGTTACTCACGTATTGATCACTATTGAAGTAAATACTAAAAATCGATACATAAAACATTATATCTTATAAAATTTTATGTGGATACATAAAATAATGATTATACATCTATATCTCTTTCTCTCTCTCTGTCTGTCTCTGTCTGTCTGTCTGTCTGCTTTTCTGTCTGTCTGTCTGTCTGTCTGTCTGTCTGTCTGTCTCTCTCTCTCTCTCTCTCTCTCTCTCTCTCTCTATATATATATATATATATATATATATATAAGAAACAATTGATAATAATTCAAAGTTAAATAAAAGTTATTTGATCATCAAATCAAAAGGAAAAAGATGTGAAACATAAAGAAAACTCTTTAGGCAATAGTATTTCGAAGCTTAATGCTTCTCATCAAAAGAGAAGAGCAAAGTTATATATATATATATATATATATATATATATATAAAATAACCTTGCATGAAACATTATCCTAGAAAAAATACACTATAGGTGTACAGAGGCTTTAAGGAATAGAGATAGATAGAAGAAATATACAAAGATATAGTATTCAGTCTCTATGTATATTTAAAACGGGAATATGTTATAGTCCATTGAATTAAAGTGAGTGCTTTATGCCAAATTCATGGTGAAATTTGTGCTCATTTTTTCATTGCATCAATCAAACGCCACAATACTCAGCCCGCTGCAACTTATCATAAAAGCCGATACAAAACTTCAGCCAGATCGATTCAGTAGTTTCTAAAAAAAGTGGAATGGATTAAATGGAATAAAAGAATTTTGTTATTTTTAAATTGTCATGGATTATTCTAAATCCAAAGGAGATTATTCTCAATTTCGGTTTATTATTTCCAATTTGAAATTAAGGATTTATAGTTGCAAAGTTATATCTACATAAAGTATTTAATCAGTATCAACCCTTGAAATATGAAATGGCAGCAACTAACCAAATGTGAGTGACATCCGACGCCATTCTCCTTTGCTATCTCCAAGAATGGCATGTCCCTTTCTCTTTCTGGTCGGTTATGACTGAAAGGCTTCATTGGACATGACATTTCGCGTGTCAGTTCCCGCCCATTTTTGACTCCTCTCTCCGGGCTTAGTGCTTGTCTTGTTCGTAAAATTGTGCGAGTGTATCTTGCGGTCAGATAATCTTTGCCATGGTCCCCTAAGAGGATTAACGACGAGTGATCTGATCATTCGAGATCAGATCAAAGCATTTCTTCCGCTCACTTTGTTGCGTGATGGCAGAAATGGCAAAAGTTAATTTCTTTCTTTTCTTTTCCTTTTTTTAAAAACTTTTCCGTGCCTTTTCTTTCCTTCTCATTCTTAACTTCCTTATTCCTTTTACCCTTTCTTTCTTTTTATGTTCGTTGTATTTTCTTTCTTTCTTTCTTTCTTTCGTTTGTTCTGATCTGGTTCTACGAGATCAGATCTAAAGATATCGGTTTCTCGACTTATATGCACCAAACATTAATTTTTATTTCTTTCACTTAGCAAAATTCCATCATAACCAAAAACCAAAATAAAACAAACAAACAAACAAACAAACAAACAAACAAACAAACAAACAAAAACAAACAAATTAAACACCATGAATGTGAAGTTATAAAGAGTTTGAAGCATAAAGACTTAAAAAAAATTACCGGATTCGGTATTAAATAACACGAAAACAATCGAAACGAAACCAAACGAAACGAAACACTATGAATAAATATTTGAAGATATAAACAACTTGGAGTATTAAAACTTTTTTCCAAAATTACTAGATTATGTAGTGAACAATGCGAAACAGGTTGATATGCCGTAAAATAAAGCACAACACACACACACACACACACACACACACACACACACACACACACACACAAGGAGTGTGGGTTTATGAAGAAAAAGGACGTACTCACAGAAATTCGACGGATGGTTTTTCTCGCACTCCAATCTATTGATATCAATTTTGGATAATATTCCAGCAGAGTGCGCTATTATAAGGAAAAATTCCGAAAATAAGAAAGTATTATTTATATTTTTATTTACAGAATGTTTAGATGAGATTAGTCATCGGTACCGTCGGTTTCAATCCTGATAACAGAGAACCGTTTTAGATACCCTTATCAAGCTCTCTTCAGCCGATGCTCATCTGTTTTATAACCGGAATTGAAATCATACAGATATCTTACAAGATCACATTCAAATCTCGTTTTTCTGAACAACTTAAAATACAAATAATAAAATTTTAAAAACGCCCACTGTAGGACTTCGCTGTGAATGAAGTCATGCCTCAAGGATGTTTTATTCGGCGATACCGTGTTTCTTTTTGCCACTAATCTTTTGTAGGTAGCTTCAATAAAAAAACATTTGTGTTTGACAAGCGAATGCAAATTTTTCCTGGGCAGGTGATTCGACTACAGTAAACGATTTATTTTGACAATCAATCATGTAATATCATCTTCTTTCAGCCAAGTGGCTCGACTTCAAGCAACGATTATGTTGTTTTTATAATCAATTATGTTTCTTTTTCTTCCAGCCAGGTGCGTGTTTCAACAATTCTACCCCACGATTATAGATATCATATCCATCGGAACATTTTACAATTTATATGAATTTAATTCATCTAAAAAGAAAACAAAAACTAATATTTCAAGTTAATTGCTATTGGATGTTTGGTATGATATTGTTTGGCAACGGATAATACATAGAAAAATGTTTTTATACCACAAAATACTCATCATCAATAACTTTATTATAAATTTATTTATTATTTCTGTCTACAACAACAATCAATAACTTTCTTTATTATCTATCTATGCCTAAAACTAAACGTGAATTCTATAAGCAAAGTTTCTTTCCGCGAGCTACACGTCTATGGAACACAGTTTTTTTATTGCATTTTCACCCCAAACGAGGCATATTGCCACTTTGTTGTAGGGGGCTACTATCAGGGACATACGTATCAGGGGTACTGTGTAGGGAGTTGGGCAGCAAGATATCGGTTCACGTTGCACTTGAAATTCTGCATGTCAGTACAGTCGGGGAAGTAGGGATCCGGAAGGGAATTCCAAAGTCTAGCTGTTCTGAGGAAGAACCTACTGGAGTAGAAGGCTCCCTTGCATCTAGGGATCTCTACTGTGAAGTGGTGGGATTTAGCTGTTTGTCGGGTTTGTCGGCGGTATTTACATCGAGGGGGCACAAGTGCTTGCAGTTCAGCAGAGCATTCACCGTTATAGTACTTGTAGAACACGCAGAGGGATGCAACATTTCGTCGATGTGACAGAGGCTGAAGTTTAGATGACAGTTCAGGACCTATCAGATTGGTGACTCTCTTTTGAATCTTGTCTAGGAGCGAGCGACTAGTGGCAGATACACTAGCCAGCCCAAATATGACCACAATATGGGCGAATGGTGACCTTATAGAGGTATAGGATACTTTCAGGCTTTAATAGCTTTCTAGCACGGTAGAGAGAGCCTACCTTCTTCGCAGCGGTCCTGACAATGTTCTCAATGTAATTGTCCCTACTTATGTTTCCTGTGAACGTTAGGCCGAGGAGTTTAAAATATGTATTTTCAGATAAAAAGTCATTGGCCATTGGTATTGGCGGTAGGGAAGGTTTCTTGTAATTATTGAAGGAAACAAGTTTAGTCTTGGCAGCATTGAAGGTGACCATCCATTTTTGTCCCCATTCCACTACGGATCGGAGGTCTTCCTCTAGTGTTTCTGCCATTTGTTTAGATATGTGTTCATTTTTGTTTCCTGTCGTGTTTGTTATAGAGCGTTTGCCGTCAGCATACATACCCATCTCACAGACAATTTTGTCAGGGAGGTCATTTATGAATATTAGGAATAACAAAGGTCCAAGGATAGACCCCTAAAGCACTCCCGCATTTATATCATATTGTTTAGATGTACGACCGTCAAGGACAACCTGCATTTTTCTCTTATCTTAGAAGTATTTAATTATGTTACGTATTCTTCCAGCGATGCCGTATGATCTGATTTTCTGGAGAAGACCTTCATGCCATATCCTGTCAAAAGCCTTAGATATATCTAGAGCTACAGCTCTACCCTCCCCTCGCGTTGTTCAGTGACTGGTATATACGTTCTGAGATTACAGTTAGGATGTCTGCTGTGAAACGGGCTTGCCTAAATGCATATGGTTTGTCAGTCAAAAGTTTAGCATCTGTAAGGTGATGGACTAGAGCTTGGTTAATTATAAAATTGTAATAATGCAGTAATTAAAATAAATGTAATAATGTTGTAATTGAAATCAATGTAATAATGTAGTAATTTAAATAAATGTAATAATGTAGTAATTGAAAAAATGTAATAATGTAGTAATTGAAAAAATGTAATAATGTAGTAATTGAAATAAATGTAATAATGTAGTAATTGAAAAAAATGTAATAATGTAGTAATTGAAATAAATGTAATAATGTAGTAATTGAAATAAATGTTATAATGTAGTAATTGAAATAAATGTAATAATGTAGTAATTGAAATAAATGTAATAATGTAGTAATTGAAATAAATGTAATAATGTAGTAATTGAAATAAATGTAATAATGTAGTAATTGAAATAAATGTAATAATGTAGTAATTGAAATAAATGTAATAATGTAGTAATTGAAATAAATGTAATAATGTAGTAATTGAAATAAATGTAATAATGTAGTAATTGAAATAAATGTTATAATGTAGTAATTGAAATAAATGTAATAATGTAGTAATTGAAATAAATGTAATAATGTAGTAATTGAAATAAATGTAATAATGTAGTAATTGAAATAAATGTAATAATGTAGTAATTGAAATAAATGTAATAATGTAGTAATTGAAATAAATGTAATAATGTAGTAATTGAAATAAATGTTATAATGTAGTAATTGAAATAAATGTAATAATGTAGTAATTGAAATAAATGTAATAATGTAGTAATTAAAATAAATGTAATAATGTAGTAATTGAAATAAATGTAATAATGTAGTAATTGAAATAAATGTAATAATGTAGTAATTGAAAAAATGTAATAATGTAGTAATTGAAATAAATGTAATAATGTAGTAATTGAAATAAATGTAATAATGTAGTAATTGAAATAAATGTAATAATGTAGTAATTGAAATAAATGTTATAATGTAGTAATTGAAATAAATGTAATAATGTAGTAATTGAAATAAATGTAATAATGTAGTAATTGAAATAAATGTAATAATGTAGTAATTGAAATAAATGTTATAATGTAGTAATTGAAATAAATGTAATAATGTAGTAATTGAAATAAATGTAATTATGTAGTAATTGAAATAAATGTAATAATGTAGTAATTGAAATAAATGTAATAATGTAGTAATTGAAATAAATGTAATAATGTAGTAATTGAAATAAATGTAATAATGTAGTAATTGAAATAAATGTAATAATGTAGTAATTGAAATAAATGTTATAATGTAGTAATTGAAATAAATGTAATAATGTAGTAATTGAAATAAATGTAATAATGTAGTAATTAAAATAAATGTAATAATGTAGTAATTGAAATAAATGTAATAATGTAGTAATTGAAATAAATGTAATAATGTAGTAATTGAAAAAATGTAATAATGTAGTAATTGAAATAAATGTAATAATGTAGTAATTGAAATAAATGTAATAATGTAGTAATTGAAATAAATGTTATAATGTAGTAATTGAAATAAATGTAATAATGTAGTAATTGAAATAAATGTAATAATGTAGTAATTAAAATAAATGTAATAATGTAGTAATTGAAATAAATGTAATAATGTAGTAATTGAAATAAATGTAATAATGTAGTAATTGAAAAAATGTAATAATGTAGTAATTGAAATAAATGTAATAATGTAGTAATTGAAATAAATGTAATAATGTAGTAATTGAAATAAATGTAATAATGTAGTAATTGAAATAAATGTTATAATGTAGTAATTGAAATAAATGTAATTCCGTAGTAATTGAAAAAAATGTAATAATGTAGTAATTGAAATAAATGTAATAATGTAGTAATTGAAATAAATGTAATAATGTAGTAATTGAAATAAATGTAATAATGTAGTAATTTAAATAAATGTTATAATGTAGTAATTGATATAAATGTAATAATGTAGTAATTGAAATAAATGTAATAATGTAATAATTGAAATAAATGTAATAATGTAGTAATTTAAATAAATGGTATAATGTAGTAATTGATATAAATGTAATAATGTAGTAATTGAAATAAATGTAATAATGTAGTAATTGAAATAAATGTAATAATGTAGTAATTTAAATAAATGTAATAATGTAGTATTGAAATAAATGTAATAATGTAGTAATTGAAATAAAAATAATCCTGTAGTAATTGAAATAAATGTAATAATGTAGCAATTGAAATAAATTTAATCGTGTAGGAATTGAAATAAAAATAATCCTGTAGTAATTTAAATAAATATAATAATGTGGTATTGAAATAAATGTAATAATGTAGTAATTGAAATAAATGTAATAATGTAGTAATTGAAATAAATTTAATAATGTAGTAATTGAAATAAATGTAATCATGTAATAATTTACATAAATGTAATAATTTTGTATTTTAAATAAATGTAATAATGTAGTAATTTAAATCAATTTAATCTTGTAGAAATTTAAATAAATATAACAATGTGGAAATTTAAATAAATGTAATAATGTAGTAATTGAAATAAATGTAATAATGTTGTATTGAAATAAATGTAATAATGTAGTATTGAAATAAATGTAATAATGTAGTAATTGAAATAAATGTAATAATGTAGTAATTGAAATAAATGTAATTATGTAGTAATTTAAATAAATGTAATTCCGTAGTAATTGAAATAAATGTAATAATGTAGTAATTGAAATAAATGTAATAATGTAGTAATTGCAATAAATGTAATAATGTAGTAATTGAAATAAATGTAATTCCGTAGTAATTGAAATAAATGTAATAATGTAGTAATTGAAATAAATGTAATAATGTAGTAATTGAAATAAATGTAATTCCGTAGTAATTGAAATAAATGTAATAATGTAGTAATTTAAATAAATGTAATAATGTAGTATTGAAATAAATTTAATAATGTAGTAATTGAAATAAATGTAATAATGTAGTAATTGAAATAAATGTAATAATGTAGTAATTGAAATAAATGTAATAATGTAGTAATTGAAATAAATGTAATTCCGTAGTAATTGAAATAAATGTAATAATGTAGTAATTGAAATAAATGTAATAATGTAGTAATTGAAATAAATGTAATTCCGTAGTAATTGAAATAAATGTAATAATGTAGTATTGAAATAAATGTAATAATGTAGTAATTGAAATAAATGTAATAATGTAGTAATTGAAATAAATGTAATAATGTAGTAATTGAAATAAATGTAATAATGTAGTAATTGAAATAAATGTAATTCCGTAGTAATTGAAATAAATGTAATAATGTAGTAATTGAAATAAATGTAATAATGTAGTAATTAAAATACATGTAATAATGTAGTATTGAAATAAATGTAATAATGTAGTAATTGAAATAAATGTAATAATGTAGTAATTGAAATAAATGTAATTCCGTAGTAAGTGAAATAAATGTAATAATGTAGTAATTGAAATAAATGTAATAATGTAGTAATTGAAATAAATGTAATAATGTAGTAATTGAAATAAATGTAATTCCGTAGTAATTGAAATAAATGTAATAATGTAGTAATTGATATAAATGTAATAACGTAGTAATTGAAATAAATGTAATAATGTAGTAATTGAAATAAATGTAATAATGTAGTAATTGAAATAAATGTAATAATGTAGTAATTGAAATAAATGTAATTCTGTAGTAATTGAAATAAATGTAATAACGTAGTAATAGAAATAAATGTAATAATGTAGTATTGAAATAAATGTAATAATGTATTAATTGAAATAAATGTAATAATGTAGTAATTGAAATAAATGTAATAATTTAAATAAATGTAATAATGTTGTAATTTAAATCAATTTAGTCATGTAGAAATTTAAATAAATATAATAATGTAGTAATTGAAATAAATGTAATAATGTAGTAATTGAAATAAATGTAATAATGTAATAATTTAAATAAATGTAATAATGTAGTAATTGAAATAAATGTAATAATGTAGTAATTGAAATAAATGTAATAATGTAGTATTGAAATAAATGTAATAATGTAGTAATTGAAATAAATGTTATAATGTAGTAATTGAAATAAATGTAATAATGTAGTAATTGAAATAAATGTAATAATGTAGTAATTAAAATAAATGTAATAATGTAGTAATTGAAATAAATGTAATAATGTAGTAATTGAAATAAATGTAATAATGTAGTAATTGAAAAAATGTAATAATGTAGTAATTGAAATAAATGTAATAATGTAGTAATTGAAATAAATGTAATAATGTAGTAATTGAAATAAATGTAATAATGTAGTAATTGAAATAAATGTTATAATGTAGTAATTGAAATAAATGTAATAATGTAGTAATTGAAATAAATGTAATAATGTAGTAATTGAAATAAATGTAATAATGTAGTAATTGAAATAAATGTTATAATGTAGTAATTGAAATAAATGTAATAATGTAGTAATTGAAATAAATGTAATTATGTAGTAATTGAAATAAATGTAATAATGTAGTAATTGAAATAAATGTAATAATGTAGTAATTGAAATAAATGTAATAATGTAGTAATTGAAATAAATGTAATAATGTAGTAATTGAAATAAATGTAATAATGTAGTAATTGAAATAAATGTTATAATGTAGTAATTGAAATAAATGTAATAATGTAGTAATTGAAATAAATGTAATAATGTAGTAATTAAAATAAATGTAATAATGTAGTAATTGAAATAAATGTAATAATGTAGTAATTGAAATAAATGTAATAATGTAGTAATTGAAAAAATGTAATAATGTAGTAATTGAAATAAATGTAATAATGTAGTAATTGAAATAAATGTAATAATGTAGTAATTGAAATAAATGTTATAATGTAGTAATTGAAATAAATGTAATAATGTAGTAATTGAAATAAATGTAATAATGTAGTAATTAAAATAAATGTAATAATGTAGTAATTGAAATAAATGTAATAA
Organism: Euprymna scolopes; assembly: GCF_053919585.1. Classification (NCBI taxonomy): domain Eukaryota; kingdom Metazoa; phylum Mollusca; class Cephalopoda; order Sepiida; family Sepiolidae; genus Euprymna; species Euprymna scolopes. Next base: position 12,949,654 of record NC_136483.1, on the reverse strand, counting down.
TGTAGTAATTGAAATAAATGTAATAATGTAGTAATTTAAATAAATGTTATAATGTAGTAATTGATATAAATGTAATAATGTAGTAATTGAAATAAATGTAATAATGTAATAATTGAAATAAATGTAATAATGTAGTAATTTAAATAAATGGTATAATGTAGTAATTGATATAAATGTAATAATGTAGTAATTGAAATAAATGTAATAATGTAGTAATTGAAATAAATGTAATAATGTAGTAATTTAAATAAATGTAATAATGTAGTATTGAAATAAATGTAATAATGTAGTAATTGAAATAAAAATAATCCTGTAGTAATTGAAATAAATGTAATAATGTAGCAATTGAAATAAATTTAATCGTGTAGGAATTGAAATAAAAATAATCCTGTAGTAATTTAAATAAATATAATAATGTGGTATTGAAATAAATGTAATAATGTAGTAATTGAAATAAATGTAATAATGTAGTAATTGAAATAAATTTAATAATGTAGTAATTGAAATAAATGTAATCATGTAATAATTTACATAAATGTAATAATTTTGTATTTTAAATAAATGTAATAATGTAGTAATTTTAATCAATTTAATCTTGTAGAAATTTAAATAAATATAACAATGTGGAAATTTAAATAAATGTAATAATGTAGTAATTGAAATAAATGTAATAATGTTGTATTGAAATAAATGTAATAATGTAGTATTGAAATAAATGTAATAATGTAGTAATTGAAATAAATGTAATAATGTAGTAATTGAAATAAATGTAATTATGTAGTAATTTAAATAAATGTAATTCCGTAGTAATTGAAATAAATGTAATAATGTAGTAATTGAAATAAATGTAATAATGTAGTAATTGCAATAAATGTAATAATGTAGTAATTGAAATAAATGTAATTCCGTAGTAATTGAAATAAATGTAATAATGTAGTAATTGAAATAAATGTAATAATGTAGTAATTGAAATAAATGTAATTCCGTAGTAATTGAAATAAATGTAATAATGTAGTAATTTAAATAAATGTAATAATGTAGTATTGAAATAAATTTAATAATGTAGTAATTGAAATAAATGTAATAATGTAGTAATTGAAATAAATGTAATAATGTAGTAATTGAAATAAATGTAATAATGTAGTAATTGAAATAAATGTAATTCCGTAGTAATTGAAATAAATGTAATAATGTAGTAATTGAAATAAATGTAATAATGTAGTAATTGAAATAAATGTAATTCCGTAGTAATTGAAATAAATGTAATAATGTAGTATTGAAATAAATGTAATAATGTAGTAATTGAAATAAATGTAATAATGTAGTAATTGAAATAAATGTAATAATGTAGTAATTGAAATAAATGTAATAATGTAGTAATTGAAATAAATGTAATTCCGTAGTAATTGAAATAAATGTAATAATGTAGTAATTGAAATAAATGTAATAATGTAGTAATTGAAATACATGTAATAATGTAGTATTGAAATAAATGTAATAATGTAGTAATTGAAATAAATGTAATAATGTAGTAATTGAAATAAATGTAATTCCGTAGTAAGTGAAATAAATGTAATAATGTAGTAATTGAAATAAATGTAATAATGTAGTAATTGAAATAAATGTAATAATGTAGTAATTGAAATAAATGTAATTCCGTAGTAATTGAAATAAATGTAATAATGTAGTAATTGATATAAATGTAATAACGTAGTAATTGAAATAAATGTAATAATGTAGTAATTGAAATAAATGTAATAATGTAGTAATTGAAATAAATGTAATAATGTAGTAATTGAAATAAATGTAATTCTGTAGTAATTGAAATAAATGTAATAACGTAGTAATAGAAATAAATGTAATAATGTAGTATTGAAATAAATGTAATAATGTATTAATTGAAATAAATGTAATAATGTAGTAATTGAAATAAATGTAATAATTTAAATAAATGTAATAATGTTGTAATTTAAATCAATTTAGTCATGTAGAAATTTAAATAAATATAATAATGTAGTAATTGAAATAAATGTAATAATGTAGTAATTGAAATAAATGTAATAATGTAATAATTTAAATAAATGTAATAATGTAGTAATTGAAATAAATGTAATAATGTAGTAATTGAAATAAATGTAATAATGTAGTAATTGAAATAAATGTAATAATGTAGTAATTTAAATAAATGTAATAACGTAGTAATAGAAATAAATGTAATAATGTAGTATTGAAATAAATGTAATAATGTAGTAATTGAAATAAATGTAATAATGTAGTAATTGAAATAAATGTAATTCTGTAGTAATTGAAATAAATGTAATAATGTAGTAATTTAAATCAATTTAATCTTGTAGAAATTTAAATAAATATAATAATGTAGTAATTGAAATAAATGTAATAATGTAGTATTGAAATAAATGTAATAATGTAGTAATTGAAATAAATGTAATAATGTAATAATTGAAATAAATGTAATAATGTAATAATTGAAATAAATGTAATAATGTAGTAATTTAAATAAATGTAATAATGTAGTATTGAAATAAATTTAATAATGTAGTAATTGAAATAAATGTAATAATGTAGTAATTGAAATAAATGTAATAATGTAGTAATTGAAATAAATGTAATAATGTAGTAATTGAAATAAATGTAATTCCGTAGTAATTGAAATAAATGTAATAATGTAGTAATTGAAATAAATGTAATAATGTAGTAATTGAAATAAATGTAATAATGTTGTAATTGAAATAAATGTAATAATGTAGTAATTTAAATAAATGTAATGATGTAATAAGTTAAATAAATGTAATAATGTAGTAATTGAAATAAATGTAATAATGTAGTAATTGAAATAAATGTAATAATGCAGTAATTGATATAAATGTAGTAATGTAGTAATTGAAATAAATGTAATAATGTAGTAATTGATATAAATGCAATAATGTAGTAATTTAAATAAATATAATAATGTAGTAATTTAAATAAATGTAATAATGTAATAATTGAAATAAATTTAATCATGTATTAATTGAAATAAATGTAATAATGTAGTAATTGAAATAAATGTAATAATGTACTTTTATATAGATTTAATATTAGGAGATAACTTTCCTGATGAGAATAAAGGAAGTGTCTATTTAATTAAAAACAAAAGAAAGAAACAAGCTGTAAAATATTTTTAGTCGAATAATGCATTTCTGGCTAAAAGTAAGTAACCCCCTTTTTTTACAACAACACGAACCAGATAACGAAAAGAAAACGGCCAGTCAGAATCAAGTACCAATTGGCCATATGAAAGACTATCGATGCAAAATTCGAAAAATAGATTCACCTAATTGTATACATTAAATTAATTTTTTTTTTGTTGCTGAATCTTATAGAATAGATTTGACTGTTAATCACTTGGATCTGAGGAAATCATTGTGTCCTCGGTATCCTGATCCAAATCAAATAACACACACACACACACACACACACACACACACACACACACACACACACACACACACACACACACACACACACACACACACACAATACTGACTTCCTGTTATCGAATATTTTTATTACTGTGAGCGCCCGTTGACATGGCATTCATAAGTTTCCTTTCATTCCTGTGATAATTGTCGGTGGCACTGAGGAAAAACACTTGCCCATGAAGTCAAGAGTGGTTTTGTAATTAGGTTCAAATCTTTCAATCAGCATTACTTCCTATATCGATGATTGCATCAGTATTAAACACTTGTCTGTAGGTATAAAATTGTTTATATATATATATATATATATATATATATATATATATATATATATTACGTTTGTTTTTGAAATATCGTTACTTTCAATGCATAACGTTTTCGTTTAACGGGTCTAGATTTTTATTTTAAAACCAGTCACCGTTAATTTTCAGTTCAGCTTAATGTATCTATTTAATAGGTGCAGAGCTTATATAGTGGAAAATTTTGTTGAAAATTCAAAGACTCATGTTTTCTTTTTTATAACCTTCGTTTATTTCCTGGACTTTTTTCATTACAGCTGTTTCATTAGTGGGTAGGCAATTTTACGATTTATGTGTCCATAAAATATCATATATATATACGTGTATGTGTGTGTGTATGTGTGTGTGTGTGTGTGTGTGAGCGAGAGCGAAAGCGAGAGAGAAATAGAGAGACACAGAACGAGAGAGAAGAAGAAAGACAGTACATGTTAAAAGTAGGATCGATATATTGTAGTTGTAAATACACATTTATTAAGAAGAAGAAGAAAAAGAAGAAGAAGACGACGAAGACGAGAGGGAGTTAAATAGTGGGTAGGGAATAAATGAGAGATCCACCAACGTGAAGCAGCAAAAGAAAAAGAAAAAGATAGTTTGACCAAACAAACAAACAAACAAACAAATAGAAAACAATAAAGAAAATAAAAAAGAAGTAATGTCCAAGGCGAACGAACGCTAATCTAATGCCTTGCCGGTGAATAACCCTTAATGGATTGTCTGGTGTTGTCCAGAAATGGCCTGACAAAAGACTGGACACAAGAATCTAATGATATTAGACGCGCTCAGCTGGCTTTGGCTTTAATAGTGGACGAAGCCGGCAAGCGATACTTCGCTGGGGGAGGGGTGCAGGTTTTAGTAGAGTAAAGCATTTAAACGCCTCCGTTGCTTAAAAGTGATTTCAGACGACAAAACGGTAAGAAATGAAATATCCAGACTCGGTATTATTTATCTCCGAAGCCCGACATCGATAGGAATAGGGTGATATGTTGTATGTTGTGGACCACGAAAGGGGGTGGGTTTTATTAGAACTCTACTTGCTTACTATAACAACGTCATAAATAAAACTATCTTACAAATTGCATAATCCAATGTTGGGCATGATTACGTCATAAACTTTTAGAATTCATGTTTATTTGCAACAGTAAACAAGGAATTTTTATTAATTTATGTATATTATCGTGACCGGTGTTAGCCATTTTCGTATAGAAACTACGGCTAAATGACGTATTTATCTGTTTAAACAAGTTTCGGTTTTGAAAGTCCTCTAATGTAAACGGTGCTAGTTAATCTGAAGACCTCTACCGAAAATGTAAATCAAAACAGAATATATGTAAACCAACTTTTGCAGAAATAATATTGAGAGTAAAAGATATTTTTTAAATATAATAAATAAGAATATCCATAAACTGATTTTTGCAGAAATAATACTGAAAGTACAATATTTTTTTAATATAATAAAAACATCTGTAAACTTATTTTTTTAAACAAATATGTTTATCTACATTCTTAAAAATGACTTTATTGACAGAAACATTTTTACAGAAATAATTAATATTAAAAGAAAAATATTTTAAAAAAATCTATAATAAAGTATAATAAATTATAGAAATAGATATAAAACTGAATGTATGTTAAAAGGAATTGGAAAGATAATGAATAAATGTCAACTTAACATATTTCTAATATATTACAGATGATCGTAATATATTTAGTAAAAGAACGTAATATTAAAGTTTATATCCGATGAATTTCAAATCCAGAAAACGACAATGAACATTTAGGTGTTTCACGAAAACAATACCGGATTAATCTCGATTCGCTGAAGCTAAAAATGTGTATACTGAAATGACCAGAAAATCCATTGTCGCAGAAATTAGGAACTCGCGATTTCAGTGTGGTGAACAATGGCCATCATTCTTAACTACCATGATGTCGCTTGCATGACAACGTATACAGCTGAACTTTCACCTAAAACTTCACATTGGAGTCCACAAACAGCTACCTCCTAAATTTTCCAGTATAAACAGAAAACACACGTGATAATCTAATCACTGTTCCCAATTTGAGATGGTGCAACAACCACTAGTCTTTCCATCTTAGACAGAGTTCAAAAAAGAGTTTCTAATTTAATAGATCCCTCACTGTATACCAAGTTCAAGAAAATTAACGAACATAGGGATGATTTTGATTGACGTTTATCATCGCTTCGATACTGCATCCCTGTGATTATTTTTCAAGTACCTCAACGGAATGTGCTCCGATGAACTTGTTGCATTTGTGCTTCTATCAATGTAAACACCCCAAAACAACCCGACAAGCAGCAAAATTAGACCTCTTCACTGTAGCGATCTCAGATGACCGAAGGTTTATAATCTAATTTTTTTAATTGCTTATCTTTGAAATTTTCTCCCTATTTCCTGTTTTCCAGAATGTACCGAATTGCAAACTTCAAATTTAATGTTAAAAAAAGCATCTCGCTGTACAATTTCTTACTTAAGATGAACTTATTAATCTGACTCTTAATTCAAAGTAGTACCTTACGCCTTAGCAGTAATGTGTCTTGTTTGGGTGTATAGAAAAAAATAAATCGTAACGTATATAATTCATTGAAAACGTATTCATAACGTATTCATGATGATTGCACGCTGAAAACAATGAACAGAAAGAAATAGATACACCAATAGATAAACTGGGATGAAATAAGAGAGAGAGAGAGAGAGAGAGAGAGAGAGAGAGAGAGAGAGAGAGAGAGAGAGAGAGAGAGCTAACTAGATGCATGTCAGCCATTTTGATTTATGAGCGAAATCACCCCTTTGACCCACACCGGGAGCCACAGGAGTAAAGTCGCCATGTTTTTTTTTTTATATATTTCTTTTTATATGATCGAGTCGAATATTCATGATTTTATCACCTTTCAACAACTGTAACTGCGTCCAATTCGTTTTTCTTTCTTCTTATTTTTATTCACTTTTATTTTTTATAGCTTGTAAATTTGATTTGTTCCTGCCGCAATTCCTGCCGCTCGAATAAGATTCGAAAATTAACGAACATAGGGATGATTTTGATTGACGTTTAGAATCGTTTTGTCGTTGTTTTGTTCGATTTCTTATAATAAAACGCACGAACGAAGACATGAGTTTGAAAGGTTTTGAAAGACTAAAATGACATCTTTTGCAAAAAACAAATAGTTCGCACATGACGATATTCTATTGCTAAAAGGTCGTTTTATTTTAATAACTTGTCTCATAAAAATGAAAACAAATATAATAATTAAAAAACATTTTAGAAGTCAGTCAACATATAGAAGTTTTAAAAATAAACATATTTATTTAAATTCAAATGTTCAACCCATATATGAGTTTTCACTAGAAAAATATTTTTGGCGCAGCATGTTATCACTTTGCTATAGTCTTCTATTCTTATCGAAATATGAGACTTTTTGTGTCCAATTCTATTGGTTTTGTATCAAAAATTTAAATTTATTAAATAAATATGTTTATTCAAAAACAACGTGCATTTTTACTCTTCTCGAAATTGTTATAATTTTCGCTGGGAAGCCATCAGCGATCTGATCAGAGATGTCCCATGGAGATATATCTTTTCTCTTACCGCTGAACAGTGCGCAAATGAGACCACTGAATGATTCAAAACGGCAATTGAAGTACATGTTCCCACACGAAATTCTATAGCAAACCCCACTCTCCCCTATGGTTTACTTCTACTTGAACAACTGTCATTGCACAAAGGCAGCATGCATACCGCAGATTTAACCAACATAAGTCCAGTACAAATAGACAAAGGTTTATAGAAGATAGAAGTAATAGTAAGAAAGAAATAGCGATAGCTAAGAGAGAATATTCCGAAATCACCAGAAAATGCCTTGAAACACAGAAATTAGAAACCCATGATTTCTGGAAGATCTACAACAGTATAGTAAATAATGGATAATCAATACCCTCCCACTATCCAACAATGATGAGGTTGTTTGCACGGTAACTAAGAAGGCTAACATGCTTGCCAGTCGGTTTGCTTTAAACTCCACACTGAACCAAGCAAACCGTTCCATCCCTGACTTTCCTTTGCGGACAGACTAGTCGCTCTAGATGATCTGAAAATCACCCTTTCTCAGGTGCATAATATCATAAAAATCTAGACACCTCAAAGGCATGTGGACCGATCTCATCCCGGCTGTTCTATTAAAAAAATGCTCCGCTGAGGTTATTGCAGTCCTCCCCAAGCTTTACAACAAATGCCTTACTGAATCTTTCTTTCCTGGCTGCTGTGGTACCAGTTTACAAGAATTCTGGTGAAAGAACTGACCACTTAGCCTTCTCCCGCTTTTCGCCAAGATATTTAAGTCCATAATTAACCAAGCTCTAGTCGATCTGCTAAACTTCTGACCGACAATCAATATGGATTTAGGCAAGCCCGTTCTACAACAGATATCTTAACTGTAATCTCTGAACGCATACACCATACACTGTACAAAGCAGGGGAGGGTAGAGTCGTAGCCCTAGATGTATCTAAGGCTTTTGACAGGATTTAGCATAGTGATCTTCTCAGGAAAAGCATATCATACGGTGTCACTGGACGAATACTTAAATCCTTCTTAAATAAGAGAAGAATCTAGGTTGTCCTGAATGGTCATACATCTAAACAATATGATATAAATGCGGGTGTACCTCAGGGGTCTATCCTTGGACTTTTATTATTCCTAATATTCATAAATAACTTCCCTGATAAAATTGTCTCTGAGATGGGTATATTTACTGATGACATCACGCTCGATAACAAGCACGAGGGGAAAACAGATCTAAGAAAATTGCAGAAAAACTAGAGGAAAACCCCCAATCTGTAGTAGAATGGGGACAAAAATGGATGGTAACATTTAATGCTGGCAAGACTAAGCTTGTTTCCTTTAATAATTACAAGAAACCTTCTCAACCACCAAAGGCTATGAGTAAAGATACATTAACTGAAAGTACTTCTTTCAAACTCCTCGGATTAACGTTCCCAGAGAATATGAGTTGAAACAGATACATTGAGAACATTGCTCGGGTCGCTGCGAGGAAGGTGGGCTCTCCCGTCCGTGCTAGAAAGTTACTACGCCTGAAAGTATCCTGTACTTCTACGAGGTCACCATTCACCCATATATGGACTATTATTGTCACATTTGAGATGGTGCATCCGCTACTAGTGTATGCTCTGACGAACTACAAATCCTTGTACCCCCTCGACGTAAATATCCCCGACAAACCCGACAAGCAGCAAAATCCCACCCCTGCACAGAAGAGATACCTAGATATAAGAAAGCCTTCTACTCTAATAGTTTCTTTCCCAGAATTGCTAGACTTTAGAACTCCCTTCCGGGTTCCTGCTTTCCAAACTTTACTGACATGCAGAAGTTTCTTTTTGGAGCATAATTGTGCCATGGTACTTTACTTTTGCATTTTCAAGTGAAGCCATTATTTACAGATGATTGTATAAAATTCATAGTAGAATCTTCTATAGCGCAATGTAGACTACAATGTTTTGACGTCACTGCGGGGAGTTATGTGAAACTTTCTGCCCGTACACTGCGTGGGTGGGGGTGGGATTCCTAACTTAAACAAGAAATCAATTTAATTAAAACATAAGTGATGTCACCGATTTCGATTTTGATGACAATAAAATGGAAGGGTAGAACATTTATTAGTCCTCGTCCAATCTCGGACAACGTCGGGTCTCCCTGCTAGTCAGATAATATTCAAATAAAAATACGTCTTAATTTTTGGTAAAAATGCGTATCAATAGTTGTTTTCTATAATCACGACTATTTTTTTAAAAAAAAAGAAGACATTTAATACGCATGTATGCTAGGGTAGTTCGATTTAAAACATTTTTTTGGAAATGTAAAATATCAGAGCAGAGAAAGTTGCAGACACATATGGAGAGCACATATATATAAAAAAACTAGGTTTCTTGCATCAGCCGTTAGATGAGCATTTGATTTTAAAGATTGACTTCTTTGAGACACGGAAAAGTCCTTATCTTTCGAAGATTTATATGAAATTATTTAGTATTTTACAGTTTTAATCATAATAAGTAGCGTGTTTATTTATGTAAATAAACTATACAATGACTGATATGCAAAAAAATTCAAAAACTTATAATTGCCCCCCCCCCGAAATATTTTTCAAATTCCGCATTTTAATTTATTGCTGTAACAGATAAAAATAATAAATTCTTTTTACTGTTAATGAAAAAAGAGAATTTTTTTAAATTCTGTTTCGAGAAAATATTTTAGTATAAACTAAAACAAATTGTTTACTTACCTCTAGGAAGTTGTCTATGTTTGTATAAAATAAGTACAAAATCAAGCTATTTTTCTAACTTAATGTCAAAATTCTCCCTATAATACCTCCTTGAAGCAAAAAAAATGGCCTCATTTCATGGCATAAAATGTTAGCAATTATATATCTATGTCTTGCTTCAAGTCTATAGACTAATCGGCAGGCTTTGGATGTTAATTTTACGGCCCTTCCGACACTTTGTGAATGTGCAGGCAAATCAGGTAACTCTGCCTTTCCGTCGCTCATCATTAATTCCTGAAGTTCATGATCTGATAATTCTTCAGTTAATGCTGGCTCTGACACCCCACTTTGAGAAAGTCTATCAAATGTGACCAATGTAAATCGTCCAATTTATTGTTGAATGATTTAAAAAAAATTTTTTCACTGGTTCTCCACTCCTGAAAAAGAAAAGAGAAATCAAATTATTTTATTGACTTCAACAAATGAACACAACTTTTATTTATTTATTTTATTAAAATACTAATTTAAAATGGACGTATAAATCAACGTAAATAATTTGATCAGTTTTATATAAATAAATGTTTACTTACCTAATTGTTAAAATTCTTTTTATAGATTCTTCTCTCACTTTCATTTTAACATTGAAAACAGAATATTTTCAGGCAAAAGGGCAAAAGCATTAAAGCGAAGATTTCTTAAAGCAATTTCCTGAATGCCTGGAGGCTGCTTTTTTATTTGTTCAATCATTTAAAAAATATATAGTTTCTAACTGTGAAATTTATTGTTTAGTTTAATTTCAAACCAGCTAACTGCATAAACTTCTACAATGAATCTAACCAGATGGTGCATTTTAGTGATCAGTTCTGATGGATAATTTTTTCGAGTCCATAAACACATTAATCTGATTGCCAGAGTAAGCCATCTTGCCTGATTCAAAGGTCCGATCTTCCACGCTGCATATTGAGGGTCTACTTTACCCCTTGAAATCCCAACAGAATACTCTAAAAGTAATCTTTGGTCACCAGTTAGATCGTTGTTTTCTGTCAGTGTAGAGTAACTTCCCTTTAGAGAACTGCTCACTGGTAAAAAGTCAACTTGGGGCAAATGGTGGTGATTATTAGCGCATAATTTTCCGAGTTGCCCCGTGAATGATGTTGGGCTTCTTGCACTTCCATCAATGGATTTAAATAATGCCTTAAAAGGAAGCTCGTTCTGGTGTAGGGAACAACCAATGGTATGAAGTTTTCTTTGATGTTTAGTTTTTAATGATGAAACCAGGCCTGATTTGCATCCAGTGTTAGTACTTGCGTTGTCTAAAAGGACAACCTTTAATGTATCAACACTCTCATACTGTTTGACTTTGAGAACTGCATCCGCCAGAACAGCACCAGTTGCTTCAACAGTAAGGATCTCTTTATGTGTAAGATAATCCCCCTTACTTCCACATCCAATCTCCTTTGAAAATATCAAGTGGTGATCTTGTCTTTTAGCTTTTCTTCGATTTTTGTTTCCCTTTTCATCGTTTTCATTTCCTTGTAAAATAGATTGTCTTTGTCGTGTTTCTCATCAATACCAATACAGACAAGATTTCTATTTTTTTTTGGTTATGCTTTTGATAGGCATTATTTTTTTGTTCTTTCTGTTTTTCAGTCAATTTTGGATTTATCCAAAAAATATTTTTAAAGTTAATATTTGGTTTTAGAAGGCGAAAAAATCCAAAAGGAAATGCATTTACAAGACTTGTACCTAAATTTGGCATAACGAGGAATTTTCATCAGGCTGTAAATACTCTTACAGTCTTGCTCCGGTTCAAAACTTTCATCGGTTTCATCACTATTTTCTGATGTAAGAATGATATTTTGGTAATGGGATGTTGAAGCGACAGGGGAAGCGGGTGATGAATCAACTTGTTTTTCTCCTAACACAATTTTATCAACAGGTCCGAGTTGAAAATTGTCTTTGGATCCTATTTTATTTCTTTCGTCCTTCAAATATTCTTACTCTTCCAGAGGAACCTGAAGATTTGTCAAATGTTTATTCTAATCTACTCTTATCTTAGAAATAATTTGCATGTAAAAAAATGTAAGAATTTATTTTCTCATTGGTTTACGGAAAATACAAGTATAGAAATTCATTTAAGATGTCTATGATATTGTCATTAAATTTAAATCTATATTTAAGATGTCTATGATATTGTCATTAAAAATTATAAAAAACAAGATAAAATAAAAATAAAAATAAACTTACTTTGTTTTTGATAGGACAGGTACAGAGTATATGCCTTGACTGACAATTTTCTTTTCTGCATTTAAAATTTTTGTCATTACAACTTGCAATTGGCAAATAATTTGTCAAATTTTTCATTAGTGGGTTTTTTTTGTTTTCTTTTTGTTAGATGTGGGTGCACACGGGCGCGCCGGCGTACTCCTCCGCATACAAATACAACCCACAGATGCAGGTCCCCACACGCATGCACTAATGAAAATGAAAATATTATGTATAGAACCCTGGGAATGAGTTTATGCTCATATCTACGTATAATCATCGAACGAAAGTATTGCGCCTATGTACCCACAAATGAACTTAGATTTAAATCTATCCAGACGAATATGTCTATAGCAATAACTGTCTGTATAACTGGGTGTGTATGTGTGTGTATGCACGCACGTGTACATCCACGTGGGCGTCCGTATGTACATGCGGTACCGATGTATATGTGCACGTGCCTGTGTATGCGTGTGTGGATGTGAAAGTATATGTGCCCGCTGCCTGGTGTCCACATACGTGTGTGAGAGCGTGCAGCTGGGTATATATGTCGATGTATGTGTTCACGAGTATTGGTATCTGTATGTGCGCATGCGCTTGCATGTATGCGTGGGGTGCAGGTATGCCTGAATCAATATGCGCATATGGGCCCGTATAATCGCCTCTTTGGGGCAGGGGAGTCGATGTGTGTATGTATCTGTGTATGAGCGCATCCATGCCTGCGCACACGTACCCAATTTTAGCACCTTAAAGAAAATTTGACGTAAGCGGGAGCAACGCGGGTGTCTATGCATGCAGGCGCACATATGTGCATATATTTACACGCCAGAGCGAGGATGTATGTCTACATGTGATCGTTTCTTTTAAGTATATGTGTGTGTACGTGCGCATGTGTGTACCCGTGCCCGCGGCCGCTAGCTAACCCTCTCCAAACAATTAACAACAAAATAAAAACTAAAAAATAAATAAATAAACCGAATCATAACCCCCACCCCTCCTCCGCCTCCAAACATAAGCGAACACCCAACAGGTCAAGACATACTTACCAAGAAATCATCTCACCAACGAGACGCAAAAAACTTTAACATTAAAACTCAACTTTTAAAGTAACCCCCTCCTCATACCCACACATATTCGCCTTCCCCTCCATGTATCCTATGCCCTCAGCCACACCAGAAATTAACTTCCCAGAGCCTCCCCCACAAGTTCCATAAACCCCAAAACTAAAACATTACCGACATACCAAGCGCCCCCTCTAACCTTCTTCCTTGTTCCCTTCCCCTTTTCTTCCGCCCTCCTCGAACCCCCCTGACCTCATTCACCCTTTCACTCTTTCATCCCATAATAACGAACATTTCTGTAAAAGTCTGAGGAAGCTACAGACCCCCCCAAAACGGCCGAGTAGCTGAAAAAATAATGTAACTTAACAGAAAGACACGGTAATAAAAAATAAAACGCATATTTGCTCTACAAAAGTATTGAGCACTTTTTTCAGTTTTTATTAATTACCATTTCCACTATATATATATATATATATATATATATATATATATATATATATATATATATATATATATGAGTGAACGTGTCTGTGTGTGTACATTTCCCTACGCAATATCTCTGTCAATTTTAAGTCTACAGACTCGAAATTTGATATACAGGGTACTGAGATTTGGGGAAGTCTTTGGATTTTACCTTTGAGAACTCTACCAAACTCCTCCGACAATTTTGGGTATAAGCAATTGAAATTTTAGATATAAAAATACTACTCACAATTATTACTACTACTGCTACTACTGTTACTACTAATACTACTACTACTACTACTACTAATAATAATAATAATAAATATATATAATAAATTATGATGTTCCTTGGACATAACTTGATTTGAGCCCAAAACAATAAATTTTAAGGGGTCATAATAGGGGTCAAAGTTAAATTTTTTTTTACCTCTGCGGTCTCTACCAAATTACTTAGACAATTTCTGGTCTAAACATTTGAAATTTTACATAAAGCGTACTCAGAGATAGGCAAGCTTTTTAATCGGTTTCGGTCGAAAATTTAAACTTTCGAGAGGTCAAAGTTCAAAAGATTTGACCTTTGCGGTGTCTAGTAAACTACTCACCGAATTTTGGGTCTAATCTTTTAGAATTTACACATAACAGCTATTCAGACAGGCGGCAAGCATTTAAATAAGTTGGGGGTGGGGGCAAAATTCGGCTGCCAAAATGAGAAAGTTGAAAGAGTTGACCTATTCCGATTCTACGACAATTTTGGGTCTAAATAGTTGAAATCTTACTTAAAGTGTATTCAAACGTAGGACAAGTTATGAACAGTATATAGGGCCCGAGCAAAGCCGGGCTGAATTGCTAGTATATATATATATATATATATATATATATATATATATATATATATATGTTTATCTTTATAATTTATGTGTTTATCTTTATAATTTATCCATGTCAGTATATATATATATATATATATATATATATATATATATATATATATATATATATGTATATATATATATATATGTATATATATATGTATATATATATCTTTATAATTCATCCATGTCAGCCTATATATATATATATATATATATATATATATATATAATTATATATATATATATATATATATACTGACCTGGATAAATTATAAAGATAAACACATGTATCCGCGTTGTGTAAACTAGAAATACATATACACACGTATAAATATTTAGTGTATGTACCTCTCCACTTTGTCGGTAAAAGTGTTAATATTATCATATATGCACATCTAGATTTTCTTAGTTTTACTTATATTTATCGTTTTTTGAATATGCATTTGTTTTGCTTATTTGCTTGTTTTACTCATATACTTATGTATTCTATTTTTTGTTTTTGCTTTTTATTTACTTATCTATATCTTTTGCGGGATATTTTCCGCTTTCTCCGGGGTCTCATGCTTCATCCAAAGCTTCATTTTTCATAATTCTACTTTTGTATTCCTTAAAAAAATAATAATCATTTGTCACAACAACAGGATCTGCCAATGGCACGTATTTTTCTTTCCATTTTTTTAAAACTTCGTTTTCCTCTTACCTTTTTATTTTTTTATATTAATTATTATTATTATTATTATTATTATTATTATTATTATTATTATTATTATTATTATTACTATTATTATTATTATTATTATTATTATTATTATTGATTGGCTTTAAGAAATTTTTGCTTTTTGTGCATGAATGTTATTTTTTCTTGTCCTTTGATGCAACTCTTTTCGCGCCATTTTGCTCCAAGTCAGCGGCCATTACACGAAATAAAGTTATCTGATGGGCGCGACTCTTCGCTCTGGGACCGATTCTAATCTCGTTACTTTCTCGCTGGTAAGCTACAATTAGCTCAGATTGAATACACAATACACACACGCACTGGCGACGGTCACACCCACGAGCTGAATATGCGCGTTCACTCTGTGTTATATATATATATATATATATATATATATATATATATATATATATATATATATATATATATATATATATGCCATTGTTTACTTATATAAGTTTTGACTGCATAAGTGGCTTAGACTCAAGAACTTCGGTTTCTTGCTTACTGGTAGCTTATATTTGGTATAAATGTAAAGGAACCTACATACATTAAATAAATTGATAATGCTATTTTTAGAAATTAAATTATATATGTACTTATTAACAAACATAATAATATAGACTCTATAATATAAAGGATTTAAAAGTTCGTGCGACAATTAGAGTTAGGTCCAATATATTTCGATTCAAATAAACTCCTGCTGATTGTGTAAGTATCAACAGTTCAGCTTATGTGTATTTTTCTCTCACAAATTGTTTCAAGTAGTGATTATTTGACGATAAGACTCTCTCTCTCTCTCTCTCTCTCTCTCTCTCTCTCTCTTTATATAGTATCAAATCTCATGATACAACCTCCAAGATCTGCCCCTCATACACCACCGAAAATACAGAATTCTTCAGGTAATCAATAACCCATCCATAGCCTGTATGAATATTAAAAATGAGATCTTTAGACAATGTCCCTTCCATGCCAAATGGCCTAACAATAACATCTTAACCAATATTCACCTAATTAACACGCATACAACTCTTAATCTGGACCTACCCAACGATCATCTTCTAAATCATATCTCAGCCCTTTTCTCGTTACCTAACCTCCTTACCTCATAACAATATTCTTGTATTGATCATGTAATGCTTAACCTAACCCGTGATATCTGCCCCCCCCTATATTTTGAAAATCTCTATACGGAGTAGTTTATAATCGGATCCCCATAGTCTTCGTAAACACGCCATTTCCTTTACCAGGTTACGTAAAATTGAACTCCTCTCTTGTTAAATTTCAGGCTTACTTATGTATCAAACAATCGCTCTAAATCCGGCCCTACGTTTTTTGTTCATCATCACCATCATCATCATAATTTATTATATATATTAATTATTATTATTATTATTAGTAGTAGTAGTAGTATTAGTAGTAACAGTAGTAGCAGTAGTAGTAATAATTGTGAGTAGTATTTTTATTATATATATATATATATTTATACGAGGGGCGTGCAATAAGTAATGCCCTGACCCACTTCCCATAGAAGTAGAGCAACGAAAATTGGCACAGTTATTAGTCTTTCTCTACATAGGAACCACCCAGAGTTATGCATTTCTCCCATCGTTTGATGCAGCTCTGGAGACCGTTTTTGTAGAACACCCCAGATTGGTCCTCCGACCACGATGTGACTTCAGAAATAAAGGCTGCATCATCTGGGAAACGCTTTCCTTTCAAAAACAACTTCATGGCTGGGAAGAGGTGAAAGTCAGAGGGTGTAAGGTCAGGAGAGTAGGGAGCATAGGGGCGGATTTCATAACAACACGCCCGTGCTTCTGATCTGGCGACATGCGAGTTGTGGACCGGAGCGTTGTCCTGCAGGAGGAGGTTACCTTTGCTGATCTTGCCCCGCCTCTTGATTTTGATAGCTTTCCTTAATTTCCTCAAAAGTGAAGCATAATAGGCTCCTGTAATTGTGGTACCCTTTGCCAGGAAATCTGTCATCACCGTCCTGGTCCCAGAAGACTGTGCGCATGACCTTGCCAGCGGAGGGCTACACCCTTGCCTTCTTTGGTGATGAGTCCAAGTGCTTCTGGATCATAGTGATGGACTCAGGTTTCATCCTGTGTAATCAGTCTTTTGAAAAACTTTCACTCATCTTCTTGGCACATCTCCAAATTCATCCTCAAGCACTCGACGCGTTCTCGCTTCTGGAATGGTGTGAGCAGCCTGGGAATCCATCTGGCAGACACCTTATGCATATACAAATGGTCATGAATGATAGTTTTCACAGACCCTGTACTGATCTTGACATCTTGGGCTATTTGGCGAATAGTAATGCGCCGATCTTCCAAAATGACAGCCTCAACTTGACGGCATCAATGGTAGAAGGGGGCGACCAGGTCTGGGAGCTGTTTCCACAGACTTCCAGCCATGTTTGAATTCACGATGCCAGCGTTTTACAAGGTAATATGATGGGGCATTATCACCATAAGTTTCTTTCATTTCATTAAAAGTCTTCTGTGGTGTGCGTCCTTTCAAATACAAAAACCGGATCACTGCTCGACATTCAACAGGCCGCATTTCACACCTGACTCAGTTCAAACACCTGTAAAATAGAAACCACAATCAGTTCAAAGCTGTAATTTGCCACATAACCCGTTGAGATATAAATTATTGCACGTGCAAAATTCCAGCTAGATCAGACAACTGGAAGTGGGCCAGGGGAATTACTTATTGCACGCTCCTCGTATATATATATAGTTATTATTGTCCTTAATTATTGGTCCCTTTAATAATTGTTTTTTTATGTATGTGTGTGCTATATATATATGTATTGTATATATGTGTGCGCGTATGAATATGTATATGTGTATGTATGCATATGTACCTGTGTATATATATTAATGTGTATATGCATATATATACATGTATGTATATATATGTAGATATATGCGTGTATATATGTGTATGTGTATGTTTATATGTATGCATATGTGTATATTGTATGTATGTATAGGTCTGTGTATGTATATATATGTATATATGTATATATATGTGTATGTATGTCTGCATATATATATATTTTGTGCGTATGTGTGTATATGTTTATAGATGTGTGTACGTCTGTATATTTCCGTATGTGTATTGTTTATGTATATATGTGTATAAGTGTGTATATATATGTGTGTGTGTGTGTGTACATGTATATGTATGTATATGTATATATATATAAGTATATCTGCGTATATATGTGTATGTCTGCGTGTGTGTATGTATATGCATGTGTCTATGTATGTATATATGTATATATATGTATATATGCGAATGTGTATATGTGTGTATGTGTATATACATGTGCGTGTTTGTTTATATATGGGTATACATATGTATATGTATACGTATATATATGTGTGTGTATGTGTGTATATGTATATATGTGTGCATGTATGTGTATGTATGTATATATGCGCATGCATGTTTGTATAAATATATGCATTCGTGTGCATATGTGTGTTTATGTATGTATCTTTTTTACCCTTTAATTACCGTTTTGTATTGTTTATTTTTTATTATTTATATTATTATTATTATTATTATTATTATTATTATTATTATTATTATTATTATTTTACTTTTATTATTTACGTATTTATTTGATTTGTCTACCTTTAATCGTTTTATAACACGGCCTTTGTGTCTCCATACCCAAACAATTATTCGTGTATACACGCGTGTGCGCGCACACACACGCGTACCCATACCTGCCCTTTAAACACTTCCCCATCACCGTGCCATCGCCCTAACTGCTCACCCATCCCTCATAAACAGAATCTCTTAGCGTCGTTTATAAACTTTACAACAGGGACTTTGAGCAAAGTTAATCGGTGTTTATCTCTATTTATTTTTCCGTTTTGCATTCCCCTTTCCACCGACGCTGATGATTTCTATTGAATTCATATCAGCTACAGATAGCTAGTTCAATGCAATGAAACCGCTGGTCCGTCTTTGGAGTATTATGTGTGTATAGTTTTTAAATGAGTATATATATATATATATATATATATATATATATATATATATATATATATATATATATATATATATATATATATATATAAAACGATAATAATCCTTACAAATAAATAAAATGACAACGTTTTTTTTCTCAGTTACAAATTAAATAAGATGGACAAAAGTTATTTATTTCAGTTACAATTAAACTGTCATCTAAGCTTCAGCTTCTGTCCCATCGACGGAATGTAGCATCCCTCTGCCTGTTCTACAAGTACTTTAACGGTGAATGCTCTGACGACCTGCAAGCACTTGGACCCAATCGACGTACATACCCGCGACAAGCAGCAAAATCCAACCCCTTCACAGTTGAGATCCCTAGATGTAAGAGAGCCTTCTACTCCAGTAGTTTCTTCCCCAGAACCGTTAGACTTTTGAATTCCCTTCCGGGTTCCTGCTTTCCCAACTGTACTGACATGCAGAAATTCAAGTGTAACGTGAACCGATATCTTGCTGCCCAAATCCCCATATAATACCTCTGTAGCTTATGTCCCTGATAGTAGCCCCTTATACCAAAGTGGCAATGTGCCTTGTTTGGGGTGAAAATGTAATAAAAAATAAATAAATTAATAAAATGGACATGTTTTTTTTGTGTTAGCACTTACAAATTAAATAAGATACGCAATGTACTTTCCTTTTTTACAATTTACAAATTACGACAAATTCAAGAACGCTTTAATATTAAAAAAATCAACAGAAATAATCTTATAATATATAAATAAATAAATAAAATAAATAAAATAAATAAATAACTATGGTAAAAGAATTTAGCACAAACCTCCTAGAACTTTTTCTCACAACTTACCCTGAACTATGTTCCTTCCGTTCTTTTTCAACTGGGATCTTCTGACCACTCTGTTGTATCAGTTAAGATAAAAACGAAATGTAATAGGTCCTCAGACGTACCTCTCCATCGTACAGAATATCGATACTCTATGGCTAACTGGGATAGCTTCCGTACATATATATCAGATCTACCTCTGCATTCCATGTTTAAAAAGGATGTCCCCTCTATAGTATCAGACCCGACGGAATGGTTAATTGAAGGTATAGACCGTTTCATACTCTCGAAAAAGTTCCAGCAAAAACCTAACAGCCAGCCGTGATTCTCTCCCGAATGTGCTGCTACCATGTGCGCACAGAAATCACTTTTTCCAATGCTTCCAACGTAATAGATGTACTGAGACTAAAGCCGCTTTCAGGTCTGCCAGCAACCACTGTAAAAAAGCAATGAAGAACGCGAGAGTGTTGTATACTTAGTCCGTCAAATCCAAAGTAGTCAAGCATCGGCTTGGTTCCCACCAGTTTTGGCAAATAGCAAACAGACGGTGTGTGCTCTATCTCAATTATCACCAATGGACCTGGGGTAATCTCGTCAGCATCAGACAAAGCCAACTCTTTGCTAAGAATTTTGCATCTAATTCTACCCTTTGCGACGAAGGCCGCCAACTCCTAGTATTTCCTCGTGTATCAGAAAACACGCTATGCAACATATAAATATCTGTACGTGATGTTACCAAGTTAATCAAAAACCTTGATTCCAGTAAAGCAACTGGCCCTGACGGCATTCCAATCATAGTGCTCAAAAAGCTTCAACCAGAACTAGCGCCCATACTTACAAAGTTATTTAAGCGTTCTCTTAAGAGAAATGCTTCCCAACACCTTGGAAAATCTCATCAGTATTCCCTGTATTCACGAATTCAGGTTATCCGTCATCTCCCTCTCAGTACAGGCCAATAAGTCTCCTGTGCGTCTTGAGTATGTTACTGGAATTCGTATTAACCATCTCAGCAAAAATAACCTTCTTGGTGAAATGCAATATGATTTCCGTTCTGCTAGATCTACAGCAGATGTGTTAACAGTTATATCTTATATGATTAGCGAATCTCCCGACGGAGGCTTCCTTTCTAGGGCAATTTCACTTGACATATTATAGGTCTTTGATAACGTATGACATAAAGATCTACTTCACAAGATCTCAAGCTACGGTATAACAGGAAATGTCTTTTAATTATTGAATCATTTCTCTCTGATAGGTTCATAAGAGTAGTGGTTGATGGACAGAAATCAGAACTCATAGTATTAATGCTGGAGTCCTTCAGGTGTCTATCCTGGGCCAACTCCGTTTCTGATTTACATCAATGATCTTCCAAATCACATTCTAAGATCATTAGTAGACATTTATGCTGACGACTCTACCATCTATCGTAGCACATCAAAGACCGTAAATGACCAATTTCTCTCTAATTCTCTTTCCTCTGACCTTGAGTACGTGATACAATGAGGAAAGAGGTGGCTGGTTACTTTTAATGCATCTAAAACCAAGCTTATATCTTTACCATCAACGCTCTGATCTCCATCTAGCCTCAATTGAAATGAATGGCTCTAATCTTGGGAGGGGGGGCTTCTCGGCTTGACCTTTACTCCTGGTCTGAAATTGAACACGTACTAACAAAACCGTTGCCAGTAGATATCTCACTGCTGATGCAATTCTCTAGATACGTCCAAGGATGGAGTACTGTTACCACATCTGGACAGGAGCTGCAAGAAAGACCTTATCCTGCCTTGATAGAGTCACAAAATAGACTTCGTTGCCTAGTAGATGATGTCCTAGAAGAGACTTTGCGAGCCTGTCTTTGCTTTATCGTTATTTTTATGGTAAGTGCTCATCTGAGCTCCAATCTATCTTTCCCCCCTCGCCAAACTTTCACAAGAAACACTCGTGTAGCTGGAAACACTATCAATAATTTTCCACACTCTTTATCTGAGCCTAAACCCAAGCATAGATTCCATGAACAAAGTGCCTTTCTTAGAACTGCGCGCTGGTGGAACTGTCTTCTCTTTACCTGCTTTCCAGTTGACTACAATATGGCTGTCTTCAAGTCTAATTTAAACAAGTTCTTGATGAGCTATTCCACATCTTAACAAATTTACCGAATTTCCACTACTAAAGATTACTATGATTATAATACTGTACACTCTTTAACCCTTATCCTCTAGTGGCCTCTGGACTTTGATAAGTGATGCCCATTTAACAAAAATTATTTACTATAATTCGTGTTTCATCCTTCCGGAAATCATTCGCGTATGGTTTCACGATTAACGCAGATATATATATATATATATATATATATATATATATATATATATATATATATATATATATATATATATATATTTCATCGCTGATGGATCGCCCCACCTCCATTTTTTTTTTTTGCACAAAGTAAATAAATTTACATCGTTTTTTTTTAATGGTATTATGATGTATAGATGTATATTTTAATTGAAGCTTTATAATAAATATCATTTTATCTTTAGTAACAACGATGTAAGATTAAGTTCAAAATGTTTTTTAAGGAATTGTTTTTTCCAATTTCGATACCGATTCTGATACCCCGAAAAGTTCCGAATTTTCCGATTCCTGATTCTGATTAATCGTCCTAACGCTAGTTTCTAATGTTTAGGGTATTTTTGCATTGCTGAAGCAGAAAATGACATCTGTTTATCTCCATCAGGTTCTTGTGTTAAGTAGATTTGAAAAAAAAATCAGATCTTGTGACAAAATCGATTACATTTTTGTGGCATTATCAGCGCATTTTATCAACACATCACCCTAAATATGTTTTTAAGAGAAATATGTTTTGCTAACAGTATATATTGATTACCTGATAGAAATATCGATTACTGTAAACTTAATGGTAGGCATTGATAAAGTTCATATTGCTTCACCATTGTTCAAGCGTTTGAATTTGGTTTCTCCAAACTCCTGGAATGCTTAGTGGCATGGAGGTCTCTCTTCAGATTTCAACAGTAGTTAGCCATCATAACTGTGTCTCAACGATCCTGATACCTGGTTTTCATCCTATTCAGGTCCTTATGGAATCTATCCTCCTGCTCGTCAGTCATTGAATCCAGATTCTCAGGAAAGTGGTCTATATGTGAAAATAGATAGTGCATCTTGACACTCATGCTGCAGCCCAGATTTTTGAAAGCAGGGAACATGTTGTTAACAAGTTCTGCGTAGTTTCTGGCTTTAATGTTGCCAAGAAAGTTCTCCACTATCAGAACAAATGCCTTCCACGCTTCCAGTTCCACTTCGTTGATTGAGTTTTCGACCTCTGAATCTGACGAACCACTGGATCTGAGAACCGTCAAATATGCCAGCTTTCAGCTCTCTATGGTCAATCCTGGAAAAGCCTGGCACAAGTAAGAGAAGCAGTCACCATCCTTGTCCAGAACCTGGGTGAACTGCTTGATTGTCGAGCTTTCTATGCAGTGTGGGTGGCAAGAGTATTCTGTCTCTGTCCACCAGAGGGTCGTTGATCACGTTCCTTTCTTTGCAAGACACAAATGCTTTTCACAGAATCCAGCCATTCTTCTGTTTTGCAAGTCACAAATTCTTCTCGCAGAGTCCAGTCCTCCTCCTTTTGAAAAATTTAGAGGTTTTATAACTTCAAACCTTGTTGATCACACAGAATTAACGGACTTTTCGATATAATCACCCAGAAATAATGGGCTTAAATAATTATGTCATTAAAATAACCATTTCCAATCAAAACATGGCATGTTACCCCCATTAACTTCTAAACTGCTCCACACACGTGTATATGTAAATAAAAACGTAAAAAGCGATATGTGGTCAAAGCTAAAAAAAAACTTGACCTGATGGAGAAAAACCAATGAAATTTTTAGATTCAGAGCATCAGATTCGTCCTAAATCAACTGCCCCCAAAATATTAATTTCCTCAAAAGTGAAGCATAATAGGCTCCTATAATTGTGATATCCTTTGCCAGGAAATCTGTCATCACTACTCCGTCCTGGTCCCAGAAGACTGTGAGCATGACCTTGTCAGCGAAGGGCTACACCCTTGCCTTCTTTGGTGGTGAGTCCAAGTGCTTCTGGATCATAGTGATGGACCCAGGTTTCATCCTGTGTAATCAGCCTTTTGAAAAACTTTGACTCATCTTCTTGGCACATCTCCAAATTCATCCTCAAACACTCGACGCGTTCTCGCTTCTGGAATGGTGTGAGCAGCCTGGGAATCCATCTGGCAGACACCTTATGCATATACAAATGGTTATGAATGATAGTTTTCACAGACCCTGTACTGATCTTGACATTTTGGGCTATTTGGCGAATAGTAATGCGCCGATCTTCCAAAATGACAGCCTCAACTTGACGGCATCAATGGCATAAGGGGGCGACCAGGTCTGGGAGCTGTTTCCACAGACTTCCAGACATGTTTGAATTCACGATGCTAGCGTTTTACAAGGTAATATGATGGGGCATTATCACCATAAGTTTCTTTCATTTCATTAAAAGTCTTCTGTGGTGTGCGTCCTTTCAAATACAAAAACCGGATCACTGCTCAACATTCAACAGGCCGCATTTCACACCTGACTTTATTCTAACACCTGTAAAATAGAAACCACAATTAGTTCAAAGCTGTAATTTGCCACATAACCCGTTCAGATTATGCATCATTGCACGTGCAAAATTCCAGCTAGATCAGACAACTCGAAGATGGTCATATTTCCGTATGTGTATTTGTTTATGTATATATGTGTATAAGTGTGTATATATGTGTGTGTGTGTACATGTATATGTATGTATATGTATATATATGTATGTATGCGTATGGGTATGTATATATAAGTATATCTGCGTATATATGTATATGTCTGCGCGTGTGTATGTATATGCATGTGTCTATGTATGTATATATGTATATATATGTATATATGCGAATGTGTATATGTGTGTATGTGTATATACATGTGCGTGTTTGTTTATATATGGGTATATATATGTATATGTATACGTATATATATATGTGTGTGTATGTGTGTATATGTATATATGTGTGCATGTATGTGTATGTATGTATATATGCGCATGCATGTTTGTATAAATATATGCATGTGTGCATATGTGTGTTTATGTATGTATCTTTTTTTACCCTTTAATTACCGTTTTGTATTATTTATTTCTTATTATTTATATTATTATTATTATTATTATTATTATTATTATTATTATTATTTTATTTTTATTATTTATGTATTTATTTGTCTACCTTTAATCGTTTTATAACACGGACTTTGTGTCTCCATACCCAAACCATTATTCGTGTATACACGCGTGTGCGCGCACACACGCGTACCCATACCTGCCCTTTAAACACTTCCCCATCACCGCGCCATCGCCCTAACTGCTCACCCATCCCTCCTTTTCGTAAACAGAATCTCTTAGCGTTGTTTATAAACTTTACAACAGGGACTTTGAGCAAAGACACCGCTCGTTAACCGGTGTTTATCTCTATTTATTTTTCCGTTTTGCATTCCCCTTTCCACCGACGCTGATGATTTCTATTGAATTCATATCAGCTACAGATGGCTAGTTCAATACAATGAAACCGCTGGTCCGTCTTTGGAGTATGTGTGTATAGTTTTTAAATGAGTATATATATATATATATATATATATATATATATATATATATATATATATATATATATATATATAACGATAATAATCCTTACAAATTAATAAAATGACAACGTTTTTTTTCTCAGTTACAAATTAAATAAGATGGACAAAAGTTATTTACTTCAGTTACAATTAAACCGTCATCTAAGCTTCAGCCTCTGTCCCATCGACGGAATGTAGCATCCCTCTGCCTGTTCTACAAGTACTTTAACGGTGAATGCTCTGACGACCTGCAAGCACTTGGACCCCATCGACGTACATACCCCCGACAAGCAGCAAAATCCCCCCCTTCACAGTTGAGATCCATAGATGTAAGAGAGCCTTCTACTCCATTAATTTCTTTCCCAGAACCGTTAGACTTTTGAATTCCCTTCCGGGTTCCTGCTTTCCCAACAGTACTGACATGCAGAAGTTCAAGTGTAATGTGAACCGACATCTTGCTGCCCAAATCCCCATATAATACCCCTGTAGCTTATGTCCCTGATAGTAGCCCCCTATACCAAAGTGGCAATGTGCCTTGTTTGGGGTGAAAATGTAATAAAAAAAAATAAATAAATTAATAAAATGGACATGTTTTTTGTGTTAGCACTTACAAATTAAATAAGATACGCAATGTACTTTCCTTTTTTACAATTTACAAATTACGACAAATTCAAGAACGCTTTAGTATTAAAAAAATCAACAGAAATAATCTTATAATATATAAATAAATAAATAAAATAAATAAATAAATAAAATAAATAAATAATTATGGTAAAAGAATTTAGCACAAACCGGTATGCAAGTCCCCTAGAACTTTTTCTCACAACCTGAACTATGTTCATCTTCCGTTCTGTTTCAACTGGGATCTTCTGACCACTCTGTTGTATCAGTTAAGATAAAAACGAAATGTAATAGGTCCTCAGACGTACCTCTCCATCGTACAGAATATCGATACTCTATGGCTAACTGGGATAGCTTCCGTACATATATATCAGATCTACCTCTGCATTCCATGTTTAAAAAGGATGTGCCCTCTATAGTATCAGACCCGACGGAATGGTTAATTGAAGATATAGACCGTTTCATACCCTCGAAAAAGTTCCAGCAAAAACCTAACAGCCAGCCGTGATTCTCTCCAGAATGTGCTGCTACCATGTGCGCACAGAAATCACTTTTTCCAATGCTTCCAACGTAATAGATGTACTGAGACTAAAGCCGCTTTCAGGACGTCCAGCAACCACTGTAAAAAAAGCAATGAAGAACGCGAGAGAGTTGTATACTTAGTCCGTCAAATCCAAAGTAGTCAAGCATCGGCTTGGTTCCGACCAGTTTTGGCAAATAGCAAACAGACGGTGTGTGCTCTATCTCAACTATCACCAATGGACCTGGGGTAATCTCGTCAGCATCAGACAAAGCCAACTCTTTGCTAAGAATTTTGCATCTAATTCTACCCTTTGCGACGAAGGCCGCCAACTCCTAGTATTTCCTCGTGTATCAGAAAACACGCTATGCAACATATAAATATCTGTACGTGATGTTACCAAGTTAATCAAAAACCTTGATTCCAGTAAAGCAACTGGCCCTGACGGCATTCCAATCATAGTGCTCAAAAAGCTTCAAACAGAACTAGCGCCCATACTTACAAAGTTATTTAAGCGTTCTCTTAAGAGAAATGCTTCCCAACACCTTGGAAAATCTCATCAGTATTCCCTGTATTCACGAATTCAGGTTATCCGTATCGTAGCACATCAAAGACCGTAAACGACCAATTTCTCTCTAATTCTCTTTCCTCTGACCTTGAGTACGTGATACAATGAGGAAAGAGGTGGCTGGTTACTTTTAATGCATCTAAAACCAAGCTTCTATCTTTACCATCAACGTTCTGATCTCCATCTGGCATCAATTGAAATGAATGGCTCTAATATTGGGAGGGGGGGCTTCTCGGCTTGACCTTTACTCCTGGTCTGAAATTGAACACGTACTAACAAAACCGTTGCCAGTAGATATTTCACTGCTGATGCACTTCTCTAGGTACGTCCAAGGATGGAGTACTGTTGCCACATCTGGACAGGAGCTGCAAGAAAGACTTATCCTGCCTTGATAGAGTCACAAAATAGACTTCGTTGCCTAGTAGGTGATGTCCTTTTCTTTTCCCTGCAACCTCTTTCTCACAGAAGAGACTTTGCGAGCCTTTGCTTTATCGTTATTTTTATGGTAAGTGCTCGTCTTTGCTTTATCGTTATTTTTATGGTAAGTGCTCGTCTGAGCTCCAATCTATCTTTCCCCCCTCGCCAAACTTTCACAAGAAACACTCGTGTAGCTGGAAACACTATCAATAATTTCCCACACTCTTTATCTGAGCCTAAACCCAAGCATAGATTCCATGAACAAAGTGCCTTTCTTAGAACTGCACGCTGGTGGAACTGTCTTCTCTTTACCTGCTTTCCAGTTGACTACAATATGGCTGTCTTCAAGTCTAATTTAAACAAGTTCTTGATGAGCTATTCCACATCTTAACAAATTTACCGAATTTCCACTACTAAAGATTACTATGATTATAATACTGTACACTCTTTAACCCTTATCCTCTAGTGGCCTCTGGACTTTGATAAGTGATGCCCATTTAACAAAAATTATTTACTATAATTCGTGTTTCATCCTTCCGGAAATCATTCGCGTATGGTTTCACGATTAACGCAGATATATATATATATATATATATATATATATATATATATATATATATATATATATATATATATATATATTTTTTTTTTCATCGCTGATGGATCGCCCCACCTCCATTTTTTTTTTTTTTGCACAAAGTAAATAAATTTACATCGTTTTTTTTTAATGGTATTAATATGTATAGATGTATATTTTAATTGAAGCTTTATAATAAATATCATTTTATCTTTAGTAACAACGATGTAAGATTAAGTTCAAAATGTTTTTTAAGGAATTGTTTTTTCCAATTTCGATACCGATTCTGATACTCCGAAAAGTTCCGAATTTTCCGATTCCCGATTCTGATTAATCGTCCTAACGCTAGTTTCTAATGTTTAGGGTATTTTTGCATTGCTGAAGCAGAAAATGACATCTGTTTATCTCCATCAGGTTCTTGTGTTAAGTAGATTTGAAAAAAAAAATCAGATCTTGTGACAAAATCGATTACATTTTTGTGGCATTATCAGCGCATTTTATCAACACATCACCCTAAATATGTTTTTAAGAGAAATATGTTTTGCTAACAGTATATATTGATTACCTGATAGAAATATCGATTACTGTAAACTTAATGGTAGGCATTGATAAAGTTCATATTGCTTCACCATTGTTCAAGCGTTTGAATTTGGTTTCTCCAAACTCCTGGAATGCTTAGTGGCATGGAGGTCTCTCTTCAGATTTCAACAGTAGTTAGCCATCATAACTGTGTCTCAACGATCCTGATACCTGGTTTTCATCCTATTCAGGTCCTTATGGAATCTATCCTCCTGCTCGTCAGTCATTGAATCCAGATTCTCAGGAAGGTGGTCTATATGTGAAAATAGATAGTGCATCTTGACACTCATGCTTAAGCCCAGATTTCTGAAAGCAGTGAACATGTTGTTAACAAGTTTTGCGTAGTTTTTGGCTTTAATGTTGCCAAGAAAGTTCTCCACTATCAGAACAAATGCCTTCCACGCTTCCAGTTCCACTTCGTTCATTGAGTTTTCGACCTCTGGATCTGACGAACTACCGAATCTGAGAACCGTCAAATATGCCAGCTTTCAGCTCTCTATGGTCAATCCTGGAAAAGCCTGGCACAAGTAAGAGAAGCAGTCACCATCCTTGTCCAGAACCTGGGTGAACTGCTTGATTGTCGAGCTTTCTATGCAGTGTGGGTGGCAAGAGTATTCTGTCTCTGTCCACCAGAGGGTCGTTGATCACGTTCCTTTCTTTGCAAGACACAAATGCTTTCCGCAGAATCCAGCCATTCTTTTGTTTTGCAAGGCACAAATTCTTCTCGCAGAGTCCAGTCCTTCTCCTTTTGAAAAATTTAGAGGTTTTATAACTTCAAACCTTGAATTAACGGACTTTTCGATATAATCACCCAGAAATAATGGGCTTAAATAATTATGTCATTGAAATAACCGTTTTCAATCAAAACATGGCATGTTACCCATTAACTTCTAAACTGCTCCACACATGTGTATATGTAAATAAAAACGTAAAAAGCGATATGTGGTCAAAGCTAAAAAAACTTGACCTGATGGAGAAAAACCAATGAAATTTTTAGATTCAGAGCATCAGATTCGTCCTAAATCAACTGCCAACCCCCAAAATAAAACGCTGACAATAATGAAAACAATATAGACAACTGACACTAGATGATTCCTTGCTTTCAAAATAAGTTCTTTGGATCTTCTGTTTTCTATTTTCCCTTATTTCCTTTGGTTAATGCAACCACACACACACACACACACACACACACACACACACACACACACACGCATATATATATATATATATATATATATATATATATATATATATATATATATATATATATATATATATATAGCTCAATGTAAAAGGAAAAGAGAAAGTTCAATTCCACAAAGGAGACTTATCCGGATAATGCCCAGCTCAACAATAATTATTGGAGCTTATATAATAGGACAACAAGAGTATAAAATGAAGACACAAAACTATATATTGATATATATAGAATGTATCATTTAGTTAATAATGGAATACAGGCAAAATTTGGGGGATAGAAGCGACTCTTTATGCCAGGGCATTTCGAAGCCTAATGCTTCTCATCAAAAGAGTAGAGAAGGTGTTAGGTAGCATGGGGAAAATGCGGCGTCTAGCGTAAGGTTCATTAGGGACAAAAGAGATTAAGAGAAATTATAGAATGTTGAAGGAAGCTTTATTGAATTCTAAATAAATAAGGAGAAGCTTGTTATATATAGTATGATATATAAGATTATATAAGGTCTTTAACATCGTATTGAGATTCAGGGGTATATGTATTATGGTTAAATAGGGGGTGTATTTTTGCTGCGTGGTAATTTATTTTAAAGGTTTGTGGGGTGTCTATTTTCTATGGATTGGGTAATTTTGATTTTGATTGGTGCCACCTAAACGGCAAATGGCGGCTATAAATTCGCTTATAATTTGGGGGGGGGCCTTGTAAAACTGAAAGGTAATATGCGGCAATATATTCATATTTATAATGTTATGATATAGGGAGTATGGTCATAAGGGGGCGGTTGGAGATTACGGTGTCAATGACTATAAGTGCGTTTAACTTGATGCAAAGGGTTAAGTATACATATTGATGTCAAAGTGGAGGAGTAAGGAAACTATTATCACTTATGAGAGTGGTAAAAATATACCAAATAATAGAATTATAATAGTAACAAAAGATAATAGTAATGAAAATTATAATAATTGTAGTAATAATAAAGCTGAAAATAAAATAGAAGTAAAATTGAAGATAAAAAATAAAGATTAAATAAAGACAAAATTAAAGGTAAACATTAAAGATAATATTACCAATAGTTGTGATAGAAGTAAATTCAAAATTAATGTTAATAACAGTGAAAATGGAGATAATGGTAGCGGTTATGGTAGCAATGACGGGGATAATAACGGGGATAATAATAATAACAGCAACTTTAATGATGACTAATAGTAAAAGCGTTAAAAACAATGCAGTAATAATAATGATAATAATAAAGATAGTAGTAACAATACTTTTACTACTACCTCCAACATCACCACCACTACGACAATAATAATAATGAAAATACTGTTAATACTAATTATTAGGGGTGCGTAAAAGAAAGGGATACAGACAAGTGGGGGTCAGAGTAGCAGGAAATGGGGTTGTGGAGTGAGGGGTAAAATAAAGAAAAATAAAGAATATATATATATATATATATATATACACACATATACGCATATATATCCATATATCCATATATACAAACACAGATAAAAACACAGATTATATATATATATATATATATATATATATATATATATATATATATATATATATATATATATATATATATATATATATAGAATAAGCCGGGAAAGCGTAAGAGTTCGGTGAACCTATGGTTTAAATTAAATTAAAGGATTGCTTCACTGGGAACGGTAGTTTCAAGAGTCCACATTAAAACTTTAAATTTCTTGAAATTATAAAGGCCATCAAATTTAAGTTTATATGAACAAGCCATGCCTAGCAAATTGAATAATACTTTCTCGTTTATGAACACGAGGGATAGGTCCATCGAATTGGCGTAATTACTTAATGTAGTAGTTCTAATCTCCCAGAGATACAAGAAGCATAGTTTATAGCTGTCCTTTAAGGCTCCATATTTCTCCAAGTATTTTGTTAGGGTGGTCGTGCGTAGATGTGTTGGTCTGGTGAAATCTTATTCCTCCTAATTTGTATGGAAAAAGTAAAAAACTGTATTTTTTCAACGGAGACTCTTGTGATGGAAATTACCCGAAACTGGACTGGTTCAACTGTGTTCAAATCTAAGTTATGTTATCAGTATGAAGTAGCATCTATAAGGAATTGTAAAATACACGTGTTTGTTTGTAAGCGGTTGGGAACGCGCTTAGCTGGTAGTCAGAGTGATGGGGATATGTCTGTATGGGTGACGGGGTGGGTTGGGTTGAATCGGGGGAGCTTTTCTTAGGTTATATTTTCGGTACATTTAAAAGTTTTAATGTAAATATTACTGGGTGAAGGGCTTAGTGTAAATCTAATATTGGAGACCAAATGCGCTGATTTCTAAATAATTTCTTATTTACGGGGCGGGCTCGTTAGTGGTAGTTAGATGGTTCTAAATATAGGTTTTAAGTCTTTAGCCCTGGGATGTGGTTTCTACGCTATATTTTCAATTGGGCCTAGGTTTTATATTGTTTAGGTTATATTCTCGTTGCACCGTGTGCTAGTTGTTGGTTTGGTTGCAGTTTAACAGGTGGTGTTTAGTGTACATATTTACGGGGATAGGGTTTGTTAGGCAAAGTTGTTTGTGGGCTTATGTTTAAAGCAGATATATTGTTAATTAGGCATTGTCAATATGCAGGCAATTCTAGGTTGGTAATTTATTTAAAATTATGTAATGGTTGTGTGTTCATAGGGTGTGTTAATATTTTATATTAAAGAGTTGAAGTTTCTTATGGCGATTTTTTCAGATCGCGAGTGCTTATGAGTTGTTAAAAAATGGTTTGGGGTGTTGTCCAATAGTTCAATACTAGGGAAAACGGTTAGTGTTGCATTTTATGGATGGCGAGGAAGCACAATAAGCTAGTTCCTGTCCAGTGGTGCATTTTCAGTGGGGTTAATGACATTTACGTACATGAACTTTCTCTTGTGCCTGCAACTGCAAATTATCTCTTGTTTTGAATTGAGGACGTTTAATTTTTTAGGCGCCGTTATAGTCTCGGTCGCCTCTGCGTTACATAGAAGGCAATATTTAGATCCTGGGCTGTATGACTTGGATTTTCTTAGTATTTTCCATTTTAATGTAAAGTCTATTTTGTTTTGTTTTAGATTTCTAAGTAGGTTTGATAGGGTAGTTTTTGTTTTAGGGTTATCCTTTGAGGATGATTGTAAATGGTTCGCAATTCTGGCCTTTATCGGGAAGGAGGATAATCCTATGTATGTATGCATGTATGTATTATAGGGCTTGTGCGCGGTGTATCTAGAGGTATTTAATTTATCTGGGGGTGGCCTGAGTTTCTATGTTCAGGTTCCTGGAGCTTATAACTATCTGCTGTGTGGTCAGTTGTTTAGATTGTGTACTATTGCTTATTGGGTTATGTGGATCCTCTCTGGTGTAACTGGTACTATAGGTTTGGGCTGCCAGGTTATTAGTTGTCGTATTAGGCGGGAGTTCTGTTACTGTACATGAATATATGACGAGTGTATGCAGTCATTCTCCAGTGGGCAGCTATTTGGGTCATTACAATTGTAGTTTGGATGGACTAGACTAGGGTTGCAATTAATTATTTTCTGCGCTGATTCTATTGTTAGTACTTATAATAGTTTGTGCTACATTAGGCATAGTTGAGAAGGATAATTTTATAGAGTTTTTATTTAGGATCGTGTTGTACATGTGAGGATGCTTGAAAGAATCTTCTAATTTAAAGAATTCTTTTGGGATATTAGTTTGGACGTTATTATTATATGCAGGGTTGAACCAAATATTGGACTTTCTTCTGTTCCGTTTTTTTTGGGGGGATGTCTGTTCAACTTGTCTGAGCTTTTCATTGTTAGGAGTATTTGGCATACGATATTATTATTCGATCTTGCCTTAATATTTTGCCTAGATTTGCGTTTAGTCATGTTGTGGGTTACTATGCTATTTATGTTATATATGAGATAGTTATGTTATATATGAGATAGTTATGAGATAGTTATGTCTCGGAAGTAGAGTGAAAAGCACATCTTATTTTTCATTTATTAATATTATTTTTTCCTTGTACACATTTTTGTGAATTATTCCATGGATTTCTGCCTTTGGATTGTTATGGACCATCTTCTTCCAATTGCGGGATTTCCTTGGATTTTACTTGTGCGAATGGAAATTTTTTTAACGTTCTTGAAGTTTTACATTTGGATTTTACCGTCACTGGATTTTTTATCTTCCACCAGACTATCCATTAATGTGTAATCACCTTTTTCTTTACCATATTCCCTCTGCTTAACTTATTTTGTTTTCAAGTAAGATCTTTGACTTATTTGTTGTTTCATCAAATACTTCTGCATGCAAAATCCGATCCCGCATTTTGCTAATTCCTACCCTCTGATGAGAAGGAGAGTATTTCTTCGAAACTCCGCGGATTAAGAACTATCGATTTATCTAGTGTTTCCTTTTAAGATTAAATATGTTTTTAACTCATTTCAAAGTGTTTTTTAAAATATATTGCATTAACTGTTTGCTCATATTATAAGCTCTATTTCCTATTTGGTTTTATCGAGCTTTTATATCTGGCTGAGATAATTTTATAAATATTAATTCTTTAATATTTATAATTTACTTTAATTTTTACTATCTTGGATCATTTTGGTAAATTCAATTGTAATTTTCATTATATATATATATATATATATATATATATATATATATATATATATATATATAATGTTCAAGTGAAGAAGAGTTTTTTCTTGTATATGTTTTAATCAGAAGACGAGAATGTGTTATTTGTTGTTTTATTAGTCACCGAATCGCAAGTCGGCATATTAATTCTCTCTCCTCTGATCTTGAGCATGTGGTACAATGGGGAAAGAGGTGGCTTGTTACTTTTAATGCATCTAAAACCAAGCTTTTATCTTTACACCATCAACGCTCTGCTCCATATCTTGCATCATTTGAAATGAATGGCTCTCGTCTTGGCGAGGCCTCATGTTTTGACAAGCTTCTGGGCTTGACCTTTACTCCTGATCTGTAATTGAACACATACATCAAATCCGTTGCCAATGCCGCTGAAAAAATGGTAGGATCCTTTTATCGATGCAGTAGATATCTCACTGCTGATGCAATTCTCTATCTATATAAAAGCCAAGTACGTCCAAGGATTGAGTACTGTTGCCACATCTGGATAGGAGCTGCAAAAAAGGACTCATCCTGCCTTGATAGAGTTAAAAAATAGACTTAGTTGTCTAGTAGGTGATGTCTTTTTCTCTTCCCTGCAACCTCTTTCTCACAGAAGAGATGTTGCGAGTTTGCTCTGCGTTATCGTTATTTTTATTGCAAGTGCTCGTCTGAGCGCAAATCTATGTTCTCCCCTCGCCAAACTTTCACAAGAAACACTCGTGTACCTGAAAACACTATCAATAATTTCCCACACTCTTTATCTGAGCCTAAACCTAAACGTAGCTTCTATGAACAAAGTGTCTTTCTTAGAACTGCACGCCTGAGGAACTGTCTTCCATTTACCTGTTTTCCAGCTGACTACAATATGGTTGTCTTCAAGTCCAACATAAACAAGTTCTTGATGAGACGTTTCATTTAAGTTTACAAATTTACTGAATTTCCATTGCTAACGATTAC
The DNA here is from genome assembly GCF_053919585.1 of Euprymna scolopes. Classification (NCBI taxonomy): domain Eukaryota; kingdom Metazoa; phylum Mollusca; class Cephalopoda; order Sepiida; family Sepiolidae; genus Euprymna; species Euprymna scolopes. The sequence goes on along the minus strand of NC_136483.1, from coordinate 12,913,605 downwards.
TATATTGTCCAATTTTACTACTGTACACGCTTTAACCCTTATCCTGGAGTGGCTTTTGGGCCTTGATAAGCGGTGCTGCCTATGTAAAAAAATAATATTACAGCCTGGCGTAACATAAACATGCGTCTTTATTAAGATTTATACCGTTTTTCTTTTATAGTGTTATGAAGCTAAAGAAGATGACTTTTTTACGAGAGGATAGTCACTCCCATGCTGATATTAGTAATAAAAAAGAAGCGGATGATCAGATAAAATATACAAATCACGGAATTCAAACCAAGCTATTGACAAAGGTAAAGAGTTCGTTGGGAAGCTTCTGAACGTACAGCATGTGTAAAGAAATAAATAAAGAATGAATTAGAAATCAAGGCGTCAACAGCCTCCGATTTCCACACCCCAATATGTCTCCCTTTATTGCTAGCAAAAAGAAACTGACGTTAACAGCTTAATAGATGTTACTTTTCCACATTCAAAATATTTTTTTTACTGTTTTTTTTACTGTTTTCATTTGACTAATTCCAGAGGAGAATGCCCCCCCCCCCACGCTCAAGATGATCGTAGATCAGGTGTCTCAGTCACAGGAGGAGAATTTTCACATAGTATAATTTAATTATGCTATTATAATTTATTGATTTTCATTCGATAGAACATCTATTTTTTATGGTTACATACGAAATATTAGACCCTCCCCCTTTGAATGGATATATATATATATATATATATATATATATATATATATATATATATATATATATATATATATATATATATATATATATATACCACAGTAATTAGAATTGGATAAAAACAAACATATAAAATGTTTAAAACAAAAGGCAAATATTACACACAAGCATATTGGTTGACATTTAAAGAATTTTAACACTAGCAAATAAAATATTAAATGGATTTAAGTGAAACAATAAAAAATTAAAAATAGATGTTTAATAAAATAATAAGACTAAATAAATTAAAGGAAAACTGTTTTATTTGAGATTATAAATAAAATTGAAAATTTTGATTCGGGTCTTCCATACTTGCCATTTATAATCTTCAAAATAACGAACCAGTATAATAATTATTTAATCACTATAGACTATTACAAAACAGTATATTCTCTTTAAGATTAAAAATACTAAAATGAAATATATTGTAGTTATTGTCTCCCATACAATGTCTGAATGTTGATATAGTATTATTTACATTAGACCGGTGAGCGTTTTGATGGTTACTCTGACATTTTATTTTGATAATTATGCAAGTTTTAGTAAAAACTATTTTGTTTTTTAAATTTAATGTCTTAAAACTTCAATTTACTAATTATCTTAGAAAGATTTCCAAAAAATTGATATTTATCTTCCAAAAATTGATATTTATCTTCCAAAAAATTGATATTTATCTTCCAAAAGATTTTCAAAAATAAATTTTACTGCATTCTTGTTTTCATTATAAAATTCATTTTCTCGCCTAAAATGACATATTTGTCTAGATATTCACGTTAGACTTATAACTTTCAAACACAATCAAATTTTAACGGAAATGAATAAATATTTATTATGAATATTTTTATTTAAATTACGTTGTCCGTATAAGCCACGCCCACTTTTTCACATTTTCAATTAATAGACATTTTTACTCGACAGATCATCTCCTTGTCTGTTACTTTTTCTATCCGTGTGTCTCTTTCTCTCTCGCACACACTTTCTATCGCGTTCAATTAATTTTAACTTTTCAAATTATTTAGACAGCATCACAAATAAGGTAAGCGGCCTCTTTTGAAAATAAATATTGCTTTGCTCTCTCTCTTTTTTTTTATCTCCCTTTATCACAAATTACGCAAGCGGCGCTCTTTAAAGTCAACACTGCCTTTTAATATCTAACCGTAAGGCTGCAATGCGATTAAGTGTCGTGCATGAAACCCATAAAAAAGTATTTGATTATGTTACAAAGCCGCCTTTTTTAGTGTCCCGGCGTTAAGGACAACGTTTAAATCATTCGAGCGAAACAAGATTTTAATTTTTAAAATCTCTTTTTATATTTAAACATTCAATTATTTTTTTGTATTCATTATTTGCCGCCAACGTTCTGGCGTTCTCTCTCCTTTTGATATTTTTGTAAAATATTTTACTATTTGCTCAGTTAATAATTGCATTTTTATTTTTTCTTAAACGATTTCCTGCAATTTTCCCTCCCCGTTTTTATTTTTTTATTTAAGTGTAACTTTCTTTTTTGTCTTCTGTAGAGGCGAGGCGTGATTGGTTTAATGGATACCGCTACAGCTTATGAAATCGACCATGTCTAGATCAGATCCTATCGGATCTATTAGGGTTATTTATACATTGATAGCGTTATAAAAAGTATGAACCCACATTTCCACCCCGACGTATGTTCAATTAATCGCATATAGTTCATATTTCACAGTGTTACATATCAGGGATCCTACGTCAATAGTGATTAAGTTAGCTAGTGTGGATTTTGGCAAGGGCACACTTGGTGCATGTCATCGTAACCCAAATCTGCAAAATAGAATCGTTCCTAGAGATGGATGACGTAAAGGTGAAACAAGAGATAGCAGGTCAAACGGTAGACAAAACAGAGGTATGAGTTTGAGGTGACAAATGACATCACGTTTTTCGAGTGGAGAGAAACATTCTAACTAGTCTCTTCCGTGGAAGCCATGCGAAGAAAACATTTCCAATAATGTAGAAAACTTTGATAAAGCGAAATGTCACCCCAATGTCTCTGTCAGTGGACCTGTATTTCAGTAAAGTTAAGAATTAATTAAATAACAAAATAATTAGTTAGAACATTAGTCTCTACTCTGAGTCTATTTTCTCCAAAATAAAACCTTGACTAAACCTCTTAGCGAACGTCTCCTTATGTATTCTGTGTAAAACAGAAACTTATTGTATAGCAACGAATAGACGAAACAGCAACGACGAAAGGAAGCGAGTATAAAAGAAGTGAGAAAAAAGCCTCGTATAAACACCGCACGTATGTATGATAACCTTTTTTCTTCACATGTATTCCAACTTCAGGTGTTCTCATATTGGGAAATATAGAAAACTAACAGGCCACCGGTGTTACCCGGTCATAAATACGCTTAAATATAATATTTTAATTTCTGCAGATTATTTTAATTCAGATGCAGATTCCATATTTAATATTATAGAGATAATACTCTATTGATTATTATATTGTACCCAATATATAGTAGTAATTTCAAAAGTAAAAAAATGACTTGGAAAATATCCTTCTTAATTATATAAATGTATATTTGCGCTTCCAGAGTAATTAAAAAAACAAACAAAAAAATAATAAATTAGAATGCTCCGGATAAAAAAGTACAATCAAAACCAATAATAAATTTTATCCAAAAATGGATCAAAATATGTAAAATATAAAGGTGGATGCTTAAATAAAAAGGGTTGATTTGATGTTATACACTTGTCATATAAAAGTTTTGCTATTAAAATGTCTGCCTTTCTTTCATGTAATTATTCGTTTTTATTCTTTTTAAAACTTTTATTTATATCATACTAGCGGTGTCGCCAGGTCGTAAAATAAGCTTAAATATATTTTAATTCATCCAGATTTCGTATATATTATGATATAGTCAATTCTCTATCTATTATTTCATATGATATTGTACCCAATATGTTGTATATCGGGATTATATTGGAAGAGATGATATATTAATACGTGTTATGTGTTATCTAGTGGATGTGAGATATTGTTCTTTTAATGGACAGATAAAAAAACGTATAAATCGTATGTATGTTGCTTAGCCAGGAGGATATGATATTGACATGTAAACTGAGTCATGTTGTATCAGACTTATCGCATGGAAATATTTGACAGTTCATATATAAGAATAATAATATATGCTTCATATCTTTTTTTCTTGAAGATTTCTTCTATCTTCCTGCTGCTCCGTGACGAACCATGAAACGATCAGCACCATCCAATTGAGGCATCTGTTCTTACTTGTGAAGCCATAAAACAACGCTTTATATTTTTATAATATAAATTTATTACAGTTGTCTCAACTGGTTTTCACAGGATCTGCAGTTTGTCTACATGTTCTATTCTTACAGCTCGCTTCCTAGCTGTCTGTCCACTTCTGCATAGACGTCAGTCCGCTTTGGTGGTCAAATCTCAACTCTCTGAATCTCTCCAAAACTAACTACATCACGTGTTCTCTTACGTCACTTCATTACGTGTCTCAGACCAACCTAATGCCCCCATCTTGTTATTTGTTTATCCAAACCCAAAATAATATTTACGTCTATTTTCTATTTTCGCATTCCTTTTGCGATTTCACGTCAATCACCTCTTCCCAAATTTAATTGTTTATTCTTCTAATCATAATAACTGATCCAGCGACCATCCGTTGCTCGAATCAATCAATTAATAATAATAATAATAATAATAATAATAATAATAATAATAATAATAATAATAATAAAAATGTTCTGACCCTTGGCTCTGCTTGCCGCAGTTGACACGGATACTACGCTATGATCACAGCCTAAAAGGGTCATAACATTACACTCCGTTCCCCCTATTTTCAAAAATGCACGGCATACATTTTTCCTATACGCCCTATCCTCACCTTATTTTCCACACCTGTGAGCCAGGAAAACGTCAGACAACATCTCTACTATGCATTTTTTTCAATTTATTTACACCTTTTTTAAACAAATATTCGGCGCAGACATATTTTTTCTATGTCTCCCGTCTTAATTAGTTTATTCGGTCGGACCCTTTTTCCACGACACATGGCATCACTCAGGGATGTGGGGAAAGTAATCTCATGTTCGTTAACAGCTGCCACGTCAGCCATCCTCTGCCAATTCCAACATCAAGGCGCCTCCCGCTTTATCTAAAAAGAACATTTTGACATTTTATCCGACAGATTTCTGACTCCTTTTATACAGGCGTTATTCTCTAAACCTTTCCATGCTTTTAATGATCATACATACTCTAGTTATTGGAACCAAACAGAAAAAAGCCCTCTCTACATAAGTTTACGTGGTCAGCATTCAATTTTTCAAGGTACCTGCTAAACTTCATAATTCTATTTACGGATTCACTCGGACTTCCAAGCTTTGAATTTCTCAGTCTTCCAAATCAGACAGTGAACAAAAGTTAACTAAACCCTTAATTGATGTGACTTGAACCTCATTCGCGCCGACGGTACAAAGTGCTCCACTAAACCCTTAGCTATCCCGCTGATGAGGTGTGTAATTTCTCCAAATGTCCCATGGACCACTTCAGTATACCAAACTAGGAACATCCCACATACATAGTCAAAAGTTAGAATCAAAATCGAAAGCACAATTTTTAAGCAAAAGATGACAGTCATAGTGAGTTCTTTTAAATGATTTTAAATGAATGAATATTATGTATTGCCTTTCATTCATTGTCTTTATTATTAATGTTTTTCATTCATTCTATTTATTATAAATGTTTTTCATTCATTGTATTTATTATTAATATTTTTCATTCATTGTATTTATTATAAATGTTTTTCATTCATTGTATTTATTATTAATGTTTTTCATTCATTGTATTTATTATTAATATTTTTCATTCATTGTATTTATTATTAATGTTTTTACTCATTGTATTTATTATTAATGTTTTTCATTCATTGTATTTATTATTAATGTTTTTCATTCATTGTATTTATTATTAATGTTTTTACTCATTGTATTTATTATTAATGTTTTTATTCATTGTATTTATTATTAATGTTTTTACTCATTGTATTTATTATTAATGTTTTTCATTCATTGTATTTATTATTAATGTTTTTACTCATTGTATTTATTATTAATGTTTTTCATTCATTGTATTTGTTATTAATGTTTTTCATTCATTGTATTTATTATTAATGTTTTTCATTCATTGTATTTATTATTAATGTTTTTCATTCATTGTATTTATTATTAATGTTTTTATTCATTGTATTTATTATTAATGTTTTCATTCATTGTATTTATTATTAATGTTTTTACTCATTGTATTTATTATTAATGTTTTTCATTCATTGTATTTATTATTAATGTTTTTCATTCATTGTATTTATTATTAATGTTTTTATTCATTGTATTTATTATTAATGTTTTTATTCATTGTATTTATTATTAATGTTTTTACTCATTGTATTTATTATTAATGTTTTTCATTCATTGTATTTATTATCAATGTTTTTCATTCATTGTATTTATTATTAATGTTTTTATTCATTGTATTTATTATTAATGTTTTCATTCATTGTATTTATTATTAATGTCTTTACTCATTGTATTTATTATTAATGTTTTTATTCATTGTATTTATTATTAATGTTTTTACTCATTGTATTTATTATTAATGTTTTTCATTCATTGTATTTATTATTAATGTTTTTACTCATTGTATTTATTATTAATGTTTTTACTCATTGTATTTATTATTAATGTTTTTACTCATTGTATTTATTATTAATGTTTTTATTCATTGTATTTATTATTAATGTTTTTCATTCATTGTATTTATTATTAATGTTTTTATTCATTGTATTTATTATTAATGTTTTTATTCATTGTATTTATTATTAATGTTTTTATTCATTGTATTTATTATTAATGTTTTTATTCATTGTATTTATTATTAATGTTTTTATTCATTGTATTTATTATTAATGTTTTTACCCAATGTATTTATTATTAATTTTTTTATTCATTGTATTTATTATTAATGTTTTTATTCATTGTATTTATTATTAATATTTTTATTCATTGTATTTATTATTAATGTTTTTATTCTTTGTATTTATTATTAATGTCTTTACTCATTGTATTTATTATTAATGTTTTTATTCATTGTATTTATTATTAATGTTTTTATTCATTGTATTTATTATTAATGTTTTTACTCATTGTATTTATTATTAATGTTTTTCATTCATTGTATTTATTATCAATGTTTTTCATTCATTGTATTTATTATTAATGTTTTTATTCATTGTATTTATTATTAATGTTTTTATTCATTGTATTTATTATTAATGTTTTTCATTCATTGTATTTATTATTAATGTTTTTATTCATTGTATTTATTATTAATGTTTTTCATTCTTTGTATTTATTATTAATGTTTTTACTCATTGTATTTATTATTAATGTTTTTCATTCATTGTATTTATTATCAATGTTTTTCATTCATTGTATTTATTATTAATGTTTTTATTCATTGTATTTATTATTAATGTTTTCATTCATTGTATTTATTATTAATGTCTTTACTCATTGTATTTATTATTAATGTTTTTCATTCATTGTATTTATTATTAATGTTTTTACTCATTGTATTTATTATTAATGTTTTTACTCATTGTATTTATTATTAATGTTTTCATTCATTGTATTTATTATTAATGTTTTTATTCATTGTATTTATTATTAATGTTTTTCATTCATTGTATTTATTATTAATGTTTTTATTCATTGTATTTATTATTAATGTTTTTATTCATTGTATTTATTATTAATGTTTTTATTCATTGTATTTATTATTAATGTTTTTATTCATTGTATTTATTATTAATGTTTTTATTCATTGTATTTATTATTAATGTTTTTACCCAATGTATTTATTATTAATTTTTTTATTCATTGTATTTATTATTAATGTTTTTATTCATTGTATTTATTATTAATATTTTTATTCATTGTATTTATTATTAATGTTTTTATTCTTTGTATTTATTATTAATGTCTTTACTCATTGTATTTATTATTAATGTTTTTATTCATTGTATTTATTATTAATGTTTTCCCTCATTGTATTTATTATTAATTTTTTTATTCATTGTATTTATTATTAATGTTTTTATTCATTGTATTTATTATAATTGTTTTTATTCATTGTATTTATTATTAATGTTTTTACTCATTGTATTTATTATTAATGTTTTTACTCATTGTATTTATTATTAATGTTTTTAATCATTGTATTTATTATTAATGTTTTTATTCATTGTATTTATTATTAATGTTTTTATTCATTGTATTTATTATTAATGTTTTTCATTCATTGTATTGATTATTAATGTTTTTATTCATTGTATTTATTATTAATGTTTTCCCTCATTGTATTTATTATTAATGTTTTTATTCATTGTATTTATTATTAATGTTTTTACTCATTGTATTTATTATTTATGTTTTTATTCATTGTATTTATTATTAATGTTTTTATTCATTGTATTCATTATTAATGTTTTTGTTCATTGTATTTATTATTAATGTTTTCCCTCATTGTATTTATTATTAATGTTTTTATTCATTGTATTTATTATTTATGTTTTCCCTCATTGTATTTATTATTAATGTTTTCATTCATTGTATTTATTATTAATGTTTTCCCTCATTGTATTTATTATTAATGTCTTTACTCATTGTATTTATTATTAATATCTTTACTCATTGTATTTATTATTAATGTTTTCCCTCATTGTATTTATTATTAATGTTTTTATTCATTGTATTTATTATTTATGTTTTCCCTCATTGTATTTATTATTAATGTTTTCATTCATTGTATTTATTATTAATGTTTTCCCTCATTGTATTTATTATTAATGTCTTTACTCATTGTATTTATTATTAATATCTTTACTCATTGTATTTATTATTAATGTTTTCCCTCATTGTATTTATTATTAATGTTTTCCCTCATTGTATTTATTATTAATGTCTTTACTCATTGTATTTATTATTAATATCTTTACTCATTGTATTTATTATTAATGTTTTTACTCATTGTAATTATTATTAATGTTTTTACTCATTGTAATTATTATTAATGTCTTTACTCATTGTATTTATTATTAATGTTTTTACTCATTGTATTTATTATTAATGTTTTTACTCATTGTATTTATTATTAATGTTTTTACTCATTGTATTTATTATTAATATCTTTACTCATTGTAATTATTATTAATGTTTTTACTTATTGTATTTATTATTAATGTTTTTACTCATTGTATTTATTATTAATATTTTTACTCATTGTATTTATTATTAATGTTTTTACTCATTGTATTTATTATTAATATCTTTACTCATTGTATTTATTATTAATGTTTTTACTCATTGTAATTATTATTAATGTTTTTACTCATTGTATTTATTATTAATGTTTTTACTCATTGTATTTATTATTAATGTTTTTACTCATTGTATTTATTATTAATGTTTTTACTCATTGTATTTATTATTAATGTTTTTACTCATTGTAATTATTATTAATGTTTTTACTCATTGTATTTATTATTAATGTTTTTACTCATTGTATTTATTATTAATGTTTTTACTCATTGTATTTATTATTAATGTCTTTACTCATTGTATTTATTATTAATATCTTTACTCATTGTATTTATTATTAATGTTTTTACTCATTGTAATTATTATTAATGTTTTTACTCATTGTATTTATTATTAATGTTTTTACTCATTGTATTTATTATTAATGTTTTTACTCATTGTATTTATTATTAATGTTTTTACTCATTGTAATTATTATTAATGTTTTTACTCATTGTATTTATTATTAATGTTTTTACTCATTGTATTTATTATTAATGTTTTTACTCATTGTATTTATTATTAATGTTTTTACTCATTGTATTTATTATTAATATCTTTACTCATTGTATTTATTATTAATGTTTTTACTTATTGTATTTATTATTAATGTTTTTACTCATTGTATTTATTATTAATGTTTTTACTCATTGTATTTATTATTAATGTTTTCACTCATTGTATTTATTATTAATGTTTTTACTCATTGTATTTATTATTAATGTTTTTATTCATTGTATTTATTATTAATGTTTTTACTTATTGTATTTATTATTAATGTTTTTACTCATTGTATTTATTATTAATGTTTTTACTCATTGTATTTATTATTAATGTTTTTACTCATTGTATTTATTATTAATGTTTTTACTTATTGTATTTATTATTAATGTTTTTATTCATTGTATTTATTATTAATGTTTTTACTTATTGTATTTATTATTAATGTCTTTCATTCATTGTTTTTATTATTAATGTTTTTACTCATTGTATTTATTATTAATGTTTTTACTCATTGTATTTATTATTAATGTTTTTACTTATTGTATTTATTATTCATGTTTTTATTCATTGTATTTATTATTAATGTTTTTACTTTATGTATTTATTATTAATGTTTTTACTTATTGTATTTATTATTAATGTTTTTATTCATTGTATTTATTATTAATGTTTTTACTTATTGTATTTATTATTAATGTCTTTCATTCATTGTTTTTATTATTAATGTTTTTACTCATTGTATTTATTATTAATGTTTTTACTCATTGTATTTATTATTAATGTTTTTACTTATTGTATTTATTATTCATGTTTTTATTCATTGTATTTATTATTAATGTTTTTACTTTATGTATTTATTATTAATGTTTTTACTTATTGTATTTATTATTAATGTTTTTATTCATTGTATTTATTATTAATGTTTTTACTTATTGTATTTATTATTAATGTCTTTCATTCATTGTTTTTATTATTAATGTTTTTACTCATTGTATTTATTATTAATGTTTTTACTCATTGTATTTATTAATAATGTTTTTACTCATTGTATTTATTATTCATGTTTTTATTCATTGTATTTATTATTAATGTCTTTACTTATTGTATTTATTATTAATGTCTTTACTCATTGTATTTATTATTAATGTTTTTACTCATTGTATTTATTATTAATGTCTTTCATTCATTGTTTTTATTATTAATGTTTTTACTCATTGTATTTATTATTAATGTTTTTATTCATTGTATTTATTATTAATGTTTTTATTCATTGTATTTATTATTAATGTTTTCATTCATTGTATTTATTATTAATGTCTTTACTTATTGTATTTATTATTAATGTTTTTACTTATTGTATTTATTATGAATGTTTTTACTCATTGTATTTATTATTAATGTTTTTACTCATTGTATTTATTATTAATGTTTTTACTCATTGTATTTATTATTAATGTTTTCATTCATTGTATTTATTATTAATGTCTTTACTTATTGTATTTATTATTAATGTCTTTACTCATTGTATTTATTATTAATGTTTTTACTCATTGTATTTATTATTAATGTTTTTACTCATTGTATTTATTATTAATGTTTTTACTCATTGTATTTATTATTAATGTTTTTATTCATTGTATTTATTATTAATGTTTTTACTCATTGTATTTATTATTAATGTTTTTATTCATTGTATTTATTATTAATGTTTTTACTCATTGTATTTATTATTAATGTTTTTATTCATTGTATTTATTATTAATGTTTTTATTCATTGTATTTATTATTAATGTTTTTACTCATTGTATTTATTTTATTGCCTTTCATTCATTGTATTTATTATTAATGTTTTTACTCATTGTATTTATTATTAATGTTTTTATTCATTGTATTTATTATTAATGTTTTTACTCATTGTATTTATTATTAATGTTTTTACTCATTGTATTTATTATTAATGTTTTTACTCATTGTATTTATTATTAATGTTTTTATTCATTGTATTTATTTTATTGCCTTTCATTCATTGTATTTATTATTAATGTTTTTACTCATTGTATTTATTATTAATGTTTTTACTCATTGTATTTATTATTAATGTTTTTATTCATTGTATTTATTATTAATGTTTTTACTCATTGTATTTATTATTAATGTTTTTACTCATTGTATTTATTATTAATGTTTTTATTCATTGTATTTATTATTAATGTTTTTACTCATTGTATTTATTATTAATGTTTTTACTCATTGTATTTATTATTAATGTTTTTATTCATTGTATTTATTTTATTGCCTTTCATTCATTGTATTTATTATTAATGTTTTTACTCATTGTATTTATTATTAATGTTTTTACTCATTGTATTTATTATTAATGTTTTTATTCATTGTATTTATTATTAATGTCTTTACTTATTGTATTTATTATTAATGTTTTTACTCATTGTATTTATTATTAATGTTTTTACTCATTGTATTTATTATTAATGTTTTTACTCATTGTATTTATTATTAATGTTTTTCATTCATTGTATTTATTTTATTGCCTTTCATTCATTGTATTTATTATTAATGTTTTTACTCATTGTATTTATTATTAATGTTTTTCATTCATTGTATTTATTATTAATGTGTTTCATACATTGTATTTATTTTTATTGCCTTTCATTCATTGTATTTATTATTAATGTTTTTACTCATTGTATTTATTATTAATGTTTTTCATTCATTGTATTTATTATTAATGTTTTTCATTCATTGTATTTATTATTAATGTTTTTACTCATTGTATTTATTATTAATGTTTTTACTCATTGTATTTATTATTAATGTTTTCATTCATTGTATTTATTATTAATGTTTTTCATTCATTGTATTTATTTTTATTGCCTTTCATTCATTGTATTTATTATTAATGTCTTTACTCATTGTATTTATTATTAATGTTTTTACTCATTGTATTTATTATTAATATTTTTACTCATTGTATTTAATGTTAATGTTTTTAATCAATGTATTTATTATTAATGTTTTTCATTCATTGTATTTATTTTTATTGCTTTTCATTCATTGTATTTATTATTAATGTTTTTACTCATTGTATTTATTATTAATGTTTTTACTCATTGTATTTATTATTAATGTTTTTACTCATTGTATTTATTATTAATGTTTTTAATCATTGTATTTATTATTTATGTTTTTCATTCCTTGTATTTATTTTATTGCCTTTGATGAATTGTATTTATTATTAATGTTTTTACTTATTGTATTTATTATTAATGTTTTTACTCATTGTATTTATTATTAATGTTTTCATTCATTGTATTTATTATTAATGTTTTTACTCATTGTATTTATTATTAATGTTTTTACTCATTGTATTTATTATTAATGTTTTTACTCATTGTATTTATTATTAATATTTGTACTCATTGTATTTATTATTAATGTTTTTACTCATTGTATTTATTATTAATGTTTTTACTCATTGTATTTATTATTAATATTTTTACTCATTGTATTTATTATTAATGTTTTCACTCATTGTATTTATTATTAATGTTTTTATTCATTGTATTTATTATTAATGTTTTTACTCATTGTATTTATTATTAATATTTGTACTCATTGTATTTATTATTAATGTTTTTACTCATTGTATTTATTATTAATGTTTTTACTCATTGTATTTATTATTAATATTTTTACTCATTGTATTTATTATTAATGTTTTCACTCATTGTATTTATTATTAATGTTTTTATTCATTGTATTTATTATTAATGTTTTTATTCATTGTATTTATTATTAATATTTGTACTCATTGTATTTATTATTAATGTTTTTACTCATTGTATTTATTATTAATGTCTTTACTCATTGTATTTATTATTAATGTTTTTACTCATTGTATTAATTATTAATGTTTTTACTCATTGTATTTATTATTAATGTTTTTACTCATTGTATTTATTATTAATGTCTTTACTCATTGTATTTATTATTAATGTCTTTACTCATTGTATTTATTATTAATGTTTTTACTCATTGTATTTATTATTAATGTTTTTACTCATTGTATTTATTATTAATGTTTTTATTCATTGTATTTATTATTAATGTTTTTACTCATTGTATTTATTATTAATGTCTTTACTCATTGTATTTATTATTAATGTTTTTACTCATTGTATTAATTATTAATGTCTTTACTCATTGTATTTATTATTAATGTTTTTACTCATTGTATTTATTATTAATGTCTTTACTCATTGTATTTATTATTAATGTCTTTACTCATTGTATTTATTATTAATGTTTTTACTCATTGTATTTATTATTAATGTTTTTACTCATTGTATTTATTATTAATGTTTTTATTCATTGTATTTATTATTAATGTTTTTACTCATTGTATTTATTATTAATGTCTTTACTCATTGTATTTATTATTAATGTTTTTATTCATTGTATTTATTATTAATGTTTTCATTCATTGTATTTATTATTAATGTTTTTACTCATTGTATTTATTATTAATGTTTTTACTCATTGTATTTATTATTAATGTTTTTATTCATTGTATTTATTATTAATGTTTTTACTCATTGTATTTATTATTAATGTCTTTACTCATTGTATTTATTATTAATGTTTTTACTCATTGTATTTATTATTAATGTTTTTATTTAATGTATTTATTATTAATGTCTTTACTCATTGTATTTATTATTAATGTTTTTACTCATTGTATTTATTATTAATGTTTTTACTCATTGTATTTATTATTAATATTTGTACTCATTGTATTTATTATTAATGTTTTTACTCATTGTATTTATTATTAATGTTTTTACTCATTGTATTTATTATTAATGTTTTTACTCACTGTATTTATTATTAATGTTTTCACTCATTGTATTTATTATTAATATTTTTACTCATTGTATTTATTATTAATGTTTCACTCATTGTATTTATTATTAATGTTTTCACTCATTGTATTTATTATTAATGTTTTTACTCATTGTATTTATTATTAATATTTGAACTCATTGTATTTATTATTAATATTTGTACTCATTTTATTTATTATTAATGTTTTTACTCATTGTATTTATTATTAATGTTTTCACTCATTGTATTTATTATTAATGTTTTCACTCATTGTATTTATTATTAATGTTTTTACTCATTGTATTTATTATTAATATTTGTACTCATTGTATTTATTATTAATATTTGTACTCATTTTATTTATTATTAATGTTTTCACTCATTGTATTTATTATTAATATTTGTACTCATTGTATTTATTATTAATGTTTTTACTCATTGTATTTATTATTAATATTTGTACTCATTTTATTTATTATTAATGTTTTCACTCATTGTATTTATTATTAATATTTGTACTCATTGTATTTATTATTAATGTTTGTACTCATTGTATTTATTATTAATGTTTTTACTCATTTTATTTATTATTAATGTTTTTACTCATTGTATTTATTATTAATGTTTTTACTCATTGTATTTATTATTAATGTTTTTACTCATTGTATTTATTATTAATATTTGTACTCATTGTATTTATTATTAATATTTGTACTCATTTTATTTATTATTAATATTTGTACTCATTTTATTTATTATTAATATTTGTACTCATTGTATTTATTATTAATGTTTTTACTCATTGTATTTATTATTAATGTTTTTACTCATTGTATTTATTATTAATATTTGTACTCATTTTATTTATTATTAATATTTGTACTCATTTTATTTATTATTAATGTTTGTACTCATTGTATTTATTATTAATATTTGTACTCATTTTATTTATTATTAATATTTGTACTCATTTTATTTATTATTAATGTTTGTACTCATTGTATTTATTATTAATGTTTTTACTCATTGTATTTATTATTAATGTTTTTACTCATTGTATTTATTATTAATATTTGTACTCATTTTATTTATTATTAATGTTTGTACTCATTGTATTTATTATTAATGTTTGTACTCATTTTATTTATTATTAATGTTTTTACTCATTTTATTTATTATTAATGTTTTTACTCATTGTATTTATTATAAATGTGTTTACTCATTTTATTTATTATTAATGTTTTTACTCATTTTATTTATTATTAATATTTGTACTCATTGTATTTATTATTAATATTTGTACTCATTTTATTTATTATTAATATTTGTACTCATTTTATTTATTATTAATGTTTGTACTCATTGTATTTATTATTAATGTTTGTACTCATTGTATTTATTATTAATGTTTTTACTCATTGTATTTATTATTAATGTTTGTACTCATTTTATTTATTATTAATGTTTGTACTCATTTTATTTATTATTAATGTTTTTACTCATTGTATTTATTATTAATATTTTTACTCATTTTATTTATTATTAATATTTGTACTCATTGTATTTATTATTAATATTTGTACTCATTGTATTTATTATTAATATTTGTACTCATTGTATTTATTATTAATATTTGTACTCATTGTATTTATTATTAATATTTGTACTCATTTTATTTATTATTAATGTTTTTACTCATTGTATTTATTATTAATATTTGTACTCATTGTATTTATTATTAATATTTGTACTCATTTTATTTATTATTAATGTTTTTTCTAATTGTATTTATTATTAATATTTGTACTCATTGTATTTATTATTAATGTTTGTACTCATTGTATTTATTATTAATGTTTTTACTCATTGTATTTATTATTAATATTTGTACTCATTGTATTTATTATTAATATTTGTACTCATTTTATTTATTATTAATGTTTTTACTCATTGTATTTATTATTAATATTTGTACTCATTGTATTTATTATTAATATTTGTACTCATTGTATTTATTATTAATATTTGTACTCATTGTATTTATTATTAATATTTGTACTCATTTTATTTATTATTAATGTTTTTACTCATTGTATTTATTATTAATATTTGTACTCATTGTATTTATTATTAATATTTGTACTCATTTTATTTATTATTAATGTTTTTACTAATTGTATTTATTATTAATATTTGTACTCATTGTATTTATTATTAATGTTTGTACTCATTTTATTTATTATTAATGTTTTTACTCATTGTATTTATTATTAATATTTGTACTCATTGTATTTATTATTAATATTTGTACTCATTTTATTTATTATTAATATTTGTACTCATTGTATTTATTATTAATATTTGTACTCATTGTATTTATTATTAATATTTGTACTCATTTTATTTATTATTAATGTTTTTACTCATTGTATTTATTATTAATGTTTTTACTCATTGTATTTATTATTAATATTTGTACTCATTGTATTTATTATTAATGTTTTTACTCATTGTATTTATTATTAATATTTGTACTCATTGTATTTATTATTAATATTTGTACTCATTGTATTTATTATTAATGTTTGTACTCATTGTATTTATTATTAATATTTGTACTCATTTTATTTATTATTAATGTTTTTACTCATTGTATTTATTATTAATATTTGTACTCATTGTATTTATTATTAATATTTGTACTCATTGTATTTATTATTAATGTTTGTACTCATTGTATTTATTATTAATATTTGTACTCATTTTATTTATTATTAATGTTTTTACTCATTGTATTTATTATTAATATTTGTACTCATTGTATTTATTATTAATATTTGTACTCATTGTATTTATTATTAATATTTGTACTCATTGTATTTATTATTAATGTTTGTACTCATTTTATTTATTATTAATGTTTTTACTCATTGTATTTATTATTAATATTTGTACTCATTGTATTTATTATTAATATTTGTACTCATTTTATTTATTATTAATGTTTTTACTCATTGTATTTATTATTAATGTTTTTACTCATTGTATTTATTATTAATGTTTTTACTCATTGTATTTATTATTAATGTTTTTACTCATTGTATTTATTATTAATATTTGTACTCATTGTATTTATTATTAATATTTGTACTCATTGTATTTATCATTAATGTTTTTACTTATTGTATTTATTATTAATGTTTTTACTCATTGTATTTATTATTAATGTTTTTACTCATTGTATTTATTATTAATGTTTTTACTCATTGTATTTATTATTAATATTTGTACTCATTGTATTTATTATTAATATTTGTACTCATTGTATTTATTATTAATATTTGTACTCATTGTATTTATTATTAATGTTTTTACTCATTGTATTTATTATTAATGTTTTTACTCATTGTATTTATTATTAATATTTGTACTCATTGTATTTATTATTAATATTTGTACTCATTTTATTTATTATTAATGTTTTTACTCATTGTATTTATTATTAATATTTGTACTCATTGTATTTATTATTAATATTTGTACTCATTGTATTTATTATTAATATTTGTACTCATTGTATTTATTATTAATGTTTTTACTCATTGTATTTATTATTAATGTTTTTACTCATTGTATTTATTATTAATATTTGTACTCATTGTATTTATTATTAATATTTGTACTCATTTTATTTATTATTAATGTTTTTACTCATTGTATTTATTATTAATATTTGTACTCATTTTATTTATTATTAATGTTTGTACTCATTGTATTTATTATTAATGTTTTTACTCATTGTATTTATTATTAATATTTGTACTCATTGTATTTATTATTAATATTTGTACTCATTTTATTTATTATTAATGTTTTTACTCATTGTATTTATTATTAATGTTTTTACTCATTGTATTTATTATTAATGTTTTCACTCATTGTATTTATTATTAATGTTTTTACTCATTGTATTTATTATTAATATTTGTACTCATTTTATTTATTATTAATGTTTTTACTCATTGTATTTATTATTAATGTTTTCACTCATTGTATTTATTATTAATATTTGTACTCATTGTATTTATTATTAATGTTTGTACTCATTGTATTTATTATTAATGTTTTTACTCATTGTATTTATTATTAATGTTTTCACTCATTTTATTTATTATTAATGTTTTTACTCATGGTATTTATTATTAATGTTTTTTACTCATTGTATTTATTATTAATATCTTTACTCATTGTATTTATTATTAATGTTTTTACTCATTGTATTTATTATTAATGTTTTTACTCATTGTATTTATTATTAATATTTTTACTCATTGTATTTATTATTAATGTTTTCACTCATTGTATTTATTATTAATGTTTTTACTCATTGTATTTATTATTAATGTTCTCACTCATTTTATTTATTATTAATGTCTTTACTCATTGTATTTATTATTAATGTTTTTACTCATTGTATTTATTATTAATGTTTTTATTCATTGTATTTATTATTAATGTTTTTACTCATTGTATTTATTATTAATGTTTTTACTCATTGTATTTATTATTAATGTTTTTACTCATTGTATTTATTATTAATATTTTTACTCATTGTATTTATTATTAATGTTTTCACTCATTGTATTTATTATTAATGTTTTTACTCATTGTATTTATTATTAATGTTTTCACTCATTTTATTTATTATTAATGTCTTTACTCATTGTATTTATTATTAATGTTTTCACTCATTGTATTTATTATTAATGTTTTTATTCATTGTATTTATTATTAATGTTTCTACTCATTGTATTTATTATTAATATTTGTACTCATTGTATTTATTATTAATGTTTTTACTCATTGTATTTATTATTAATGTTTTTACTCATTGTATTTATTATTAATGTTTTTACTCATTGTATTTATTATTAATGTTTTTATTCATTGTATTTATTATTAATGTTTCTACTCATTGTATTTATTATTAATATTTGTACTCATTGTATTTATTATTAATGTTTTTACTCATTGTATTTATTATTAATGTTTTTACTCATTGTATTTATTATTAATGTTTTTACTCATTGTATTTATTATTAATATTTTTACTCATTGTATTTATTATTAATGTTTTCACTCATTGTATTTATTATTAATGTTTTTACTCATTGTATTTATTATTAATGTTTTCACTCATTTTATTTATTATTAATGTCTTTACTCATTGTATTTATTATTAATGTTTTTACTCATTGTATTTATTATTAATGTTTTTATTCATTGTATTTATTATTAATGTTTTTCATTCATTGTATTTATTATTAATGTTTTTACTCATTGTATTTATTATTAATGTTTTCACTCATTGTATTTATTATTAATATTTTTACTCATTGTATTTATTATTAATGTTTTCACTCATTGTATTTATTATTAATGTTTTCACTCATTGTATTTATTATTAATGTTTTTACTCATTGTATTTATTATTAATATTTGTACTAGTTTTATTTATTATTAATGTTTGTACTCATTGTATTTATTATTAATGTGTTTACTCATTTTATTTATTATTAATGTTTTTACACATTTTATTTATTATTAATGTTTGTACTCATTGTATTTATTATTAATATTTGTACTCATTGTATTTATTATTAATGTTTTTAATCATTGTATTTATTATTAATATTTGTACTCATTGTATTTATTATTAATGTTTTTACACATTTTTCTTTATTATTAATGTTTTTACTCATTGTATTTATTATTAATGTTTTCACTCATTGTATTTATTATTAATATTTGTACTCATTTTATTTATTATTAATGTTTTTACACATTTTATTTATTATTAATGTTTTTACTCATTGTATTTATTAATTATGTTTTTACTCATTGTATTTATTATTAATATTTGTACTCATTTTATTTATTATTAATGTTTTTACACATTTTATTTATTATTAATGTTTTTACTCATTGTATTTATTATTAATGTTTTCACTCATTGTATTTATTATTAATATTTGTACTCATTTTATTTATTATTAATGTTTTTACACATTTTATTTATTATTAATGTTTTTACTCATTGTATTTATTATTAATGTTTTTACTCATTGTATTTATTATTAATATTTGTACTCATTTTATTTATTATTAATGTTTGTACTCATTGTATTTATTATTAATATTTGTACTCATTTTATTTATTATTAATGTTTTTACACATTTTATTTATTATTAATGTTTGTACTCATTGTATTTATTATTAATATTTGTACTCATTGTATTTATTATTAATGTTTGTACTCATTGTATTTATTATTAATATTTGTACCCATTTTATTTATTATTAATGTTTTTACACATTTTATTTATTATTAATGTTTTTACTCATTGTATTTATTATTAATGTTTTTACTCATTGTATTTATTATTAATATTTGTACTCATTGTATTTATTATTAATGTTTGTACTCATTGTATTTATTATTAATGTTTGTACTCATTTTATTTATTATTAATGTTTTTACTCATTGTATTTATTATTAATGTTTTTACTCATTGTATTTATTATTAATATTTGTACTCATTTTATTTATTATTAATGTTTGTACTCATTTTATTTATTATTAATGTTTTTACTCATTGTATTTATTATTAATGTTTTTACTCATTGTATTTATTATTAATATTTGTACTCATTTTATTTATTATTAATGTTTGTACTCATTTTATTTATTATTAATGTTTTTACTCATTGTATTTATTATTAATGTTTTTACTCATTGTATTTATTATTAATATTTGTACTCATTTTATTTATTATTAATGTTTGTACTCATTTTATTTATTATTAATGTTTTTACTCATTGTATTTATTATTAATGTTTTTACTTATTGTATTTATTATTAATATTTGTACTCATTTTATTTATTATTAATGTTTGTACTCATTGTATTTATTATTAATGTGTTTACTCATTTTATTTATTATTAATGTTTTTACACATTTTATTTATTATTAATGTTTGTACTCATTGTATTTATTATTAATATTTGTACTCATTGTATTTATTATTAATGTTTGTACTCATTGTATTTATTATTAATATTTGTACTCATTTTATTTATTATTAATGTTTTTACACATTTTATTTATTATTAATGTTTTTACTCATTGTATTTATTATTAATGTTTTTACTCATTGTATTTATTATTAATATTTGTACTCATTGTATTTATTATTAATATTTGTTCTCATTGTATTTATTATTAATGTTTGTACTCATTTTATTTATTATTAATGTTTTTACTCATTGTATTTATTATTAATGTTTTTACTCATTGTATTTATTATTAATATTTGTACTCATTGTATTTATTATTAATGTTTTTACTCATTGTATTTATTATTAATATTTGTACTCATTGTATTTATTATTAATGTTTGTACTCATTGTATTTATTATTAATATTTGTACTCATTTTATTTATTATTAATGTTTGTACTCATTGTATTTATTATTAATGTGTTTACTCATTTTATTTATTATTAATGTTTTTACACATTTTATTTATTATTAATGTTTTTACTCATTGTATTTATTATTAATATTTGTACTCATTGTATTTATTATTAATGTTTGTACTCATTGTATTTATTATTAATATTTGTACTCATTTTATTTATTATTAATGTTTTTACACATTTTATTTATTATTAATATTTGTACTCATTGTATTTATTATTAATATTTGTACTCATTGTATTTATTATTAATGTTTGTACTCATTGTATTTATTATTAATATTTGTACTCATTTTATTTATTATTAATGTTTGTACTCATTGTATTTATTATTAATATTTGTACTCATTGTATTTATTATTAATGTTTGTACTCATTGTATTTATTATTAATGTGTTTACTCATTTTATTTATTATTAATGTTTTTACACATTTTATTTATTATTAATGTTTTTACTCATTGTATTTATTATTAATGTTTTTACTCATTGTATTTATTATTAATATTTGTACTCATTGTATTTATTATTAATATTTGTACTCATTGTATTTATTATTAATATTTCTACTCATTGTATTTATTATTAATGTTTGTACTCATTTTATTTATTATTAATGTTTTTACTCATTGTATTTATTATTAATGTTTTTACTCATTGTATTTATTATTAATATTTGTACTCATTGTATTTATTATTAATGTTTTTACTAATTGTATTTATTATTAATATTTGTACTCATTGTATTTATTATTAATGTTTTTACTCATTGTATTTATTATTAATATTTGTACTCATTGTATTTATTATTAATATTTGTACTCATTTTATTTATTATTAATATTTGTACTCATTGTATTTATTATTAATGTTTTTACTCATTGTATTTATTATTAATGTTTTTACTCATTGTATTTATTATTAATGTTTTTACTCATTGTATTTATTATTAATATTTGTACTCATTGTATTTATTATTAATGTTTGTACTCATTTTATTTATTATTAATGTTTTTACTCATTGTATTTATTATTAATGTTTTTACTCATTGTATTTATTAATTATATCTTTACTCATTGTATTTATTATTAATGTTTTTACTCATTGTATTTATTATTAATGTTTTTACTCATTGTATTTATTATTAATATTTGTACTCATTGTATTTATTATTAATGTTTTTACTCATTGTATTTATTATTAATGTTTTTACTCATTGTATTTATTATTAATATTTTTACTTATTGTATTTATTATTAATGTTTTTCATTCATTGTATTTATTATTAATGTTTTTACTCATTGTATTTATTATTAAAATTTTCACTCATTGTATTTATTATTAATGTTTTTAATCATTGTATTTATTATTAATGTTTTTAATCATTGTATTTATTATTAATGTTTTTCATTCATTGTATTTATTATTAATGTTTTTCATTCATTGTATTTATTATTAATGTCTTTACTCATTG
Source organism: Euprymna scolopes (assembly GCF_053919585.1). Taxonomy (NCBI): domain Eukaryota; kingdom Metazoa; phylum Mollusca; class Cephalopoda; order Sepiida; family Sepiolidae; genus Euprymna; species Euprymna scolopes. Next base: position 12,890,041 of record NC_136483.1, on the reverse strand, counting down.
TATTTATTATTAATGTTTTTACTCATTGTATTTATTATTAATGTTTTTACTCATTGTATTTATTATTAATGTTTTCACTCATTGTATTTATTATTAATGTTTTTACTCATTGTATTTATTATTAATGTTTTTACTCATTGTATTTATTATTAATATTTGTACTCATTTTATTTATTATTAATGTTTGTACTCATTGTATTTATTATTAATGTTTTTACTCATGGTATTTATTATTAATGTTTTTTACTCATTGTATTTATTATTAATATCTTTACTCATTGTATTTATTATTAATGTTTTTACTCATTGTATTTATTATTAATGTTTTTACTCATTGTATTTATTATTAATATTTTTACTCATTGTATTTATTATTAATGTTTTCACTCATTGTATTTATTATTAATGTTTTTACTCATTGTATTTATTATTAATGTTTTCACTCATTTTATTTATTATTAATGTCTTTACTCATTGTATTTATTATTAATGTTTTTACTCATTGTATTTATTATTAATGTTTTTATTCATTGTATTTATTATTAATGTTTTTACTCATTGTATTTATTATTAATGTTTTTACTCATTGTATTTATTATTAATGTTTTTACTCATTGTATTTATTATTAATATTTTTACTCATTGTATTTATTATTAATGTTTTCACTCATTGTATTTATTATTAATGTTTTTACTCATTGTATTTATTATTAATGTTTTCACTCATTTTATTTATTATTAATGTCTTTACTCATTGTATTTATTATTAATGTTTTCACTCATTGTATTTATTATTAATGTTTTTATTCATTGTATTTATTATTAATGTTTCTACTCATTGTATTTATTATTAATATTTGTACTCATTGTATTTATTATTAATGTTTTTACTCATTGTATTTATTATTAATGTTTTTACTCATTGTATTTATTATTAATGTTTTTACTCATTGTATTTATTATTAATGTTTTTATTCATTGTATTTATTATTAATGTTTCTACTCATTGTATTTATTATTAATATTTGTACTCATTGTATTTATTATTAATGTTTTTACTCATTGTATTTATTATTAATGTTTTTACTCATTGTATTTATTTTTAATGTTTTTACTCATTGTATTTATTATTAATATTTTTACTCATTGTATTTATTATTAATGTTTTCACTCATTGTATTTATTATTAATGTTTTTACTCATTGTATTTATTATTAATGTTTTCACTCATTTTATTTATTATTAATGTCTTTACTCATTGTATTTATTATTAATGTTTTTACTCATTGTATTTATTATTAATGTTTTTATTCATTGTATTTATTATTAATGTTTTTCATTCATTGTATTTATTATTGATGTTTTTACTCATTGTATTTATTATTAATGTTTTCACTCATTGTATTTATTATTAATATTTTTACTCATTGTATTTATTATTAATGTTTTCACTCATTGTATTTATTATTAATGTTTTCACTCATTGTATTTATTATTAATGTTTTTACTCATTGTATTTATTATTAATATTTGTACTAGTTTTATTTATTATTAATGTTTGTACTCATTGTATTTATTATTAATGTGTTTACTCATTTTATTTATTATTAATGTTTTTACACATTTTATTTATTATTAATGTTTGTACCCATTGTATTTATTATTAATATTTGTACTCATTGTATTTATTATTAATGTTTTTAATCATTGTATTTATTATTAATATTTGTACTCATTTTATTTATTATTAATGTTTTTACACATTTTATTTATTATTAATGTTTTTACTCATTGTATTTATTATTAATGTTTTCACTCATTGTATTTATTATTAATATTTGTACTCATTTTATTTATTATTAATGTTTTTACACATTTTATTTATTATTAATGTTTTTACTCATTGTATTTATTAATTATGTTTTTACTCATTGTATTTATTATTAATATTTGTACTCATTTTATTTATTATTAATGTTTTTACACATTTTATTTATTATTAATGTTTTTACTCATTGTATTTATTATTAATGTTTTCACTCATTGTATTTATTATTAATATTTTTACTCATTTTATTTATTATTAATGTTTTTACACATTTTATTTATTATTAATGTTTTTACTCATTGTATTTATTATTAATGTTTTTACTCATTGTATTTATTATTAATATTTGTACTCATTTTATTTATTATTAATGTTTGTACTCATTGTATTTATTATTAATATTTGTACTCATTTTATTTATTATTAATGTTTTTACACATTTTATTTATTATTAATGTTTGTACTCATTGTATTTATTATTAATATTTGTACTCATTGTATTTATTATTAATGTTTGTACTCATTGTATTTATTATTAATATTTGTACCCATTTTATTTATTATTAATGTTTTTACACATTTTATTTATTATTAATGTTTTTACTCATTGTATTTATTATTAATGTTTTTACTCATTGTATTTATTATTAATATTTGTACTCATTGTATTTATTATTAATGTTTGTACTCATTGTATTTATTATTAATGTTTGTACTCATTTTATTTATTATTAATGTTTTTACTCATTGTATTTATTATTAATGTTTTTACTCATTGTATTTATTATTAATATTTGTACTCATTTTATTTATTATTAATGTTTGTACTCATTTTATTTATTATTAATGTTTTTACTCATTGTATTTATTATTAATGTTTTTACTCATTGTATTTATTATTAATATTTGTACTCATTTTATTTATTATTAATGTTTGTACTCATTTTATTTATTATTAATGTTTTTACTCATTGTATTTATTATTAATGTTTTTACTCATTGTATTTATTATTAATATTTGTACTCATTTTATTTATTATTAATGTTTGTACTCATTTTATTTATTATTAATGTTTTTACTCATTGTATTTATTATTAATGTTTTTACTAATTGTATTTATTATTAATATTTGTACTCATTTTATTTATTATTAATGTTTGTACTCATTGTATTTATTATTAATGTGTTTACTCATTTTATTTATTATTAATGTTTTTACACATTTTATTTATTATTAATGTTTGTACTCATTGTATTTATTATTAATATTTGTACTCATTGTATTTATTATTAATGTTTGTACTCATTGTATTTATTATTAATATTTGTACTCATTTTATTTATTATTAATGTTTTTACACATTTTATTTATTATTAATGTTTTTACTCATTGTATTTATTATTAATGTTTTTACTCATTGTATTTATTATTAATATTTGTACTCATTGTATTTATTATTAATATTTGTTCTCATTGTATTTATTATTAATGTTTGTACTCATTTTATTTATTATTAATGTTTTTACTCATTGTATTTATTATTAATGTTTTTACTCATTGTATTTATTATTAATATTTGTACTCATTGTATTTATTATTAATGTTTTTACTCATTGTATTTATTATTAATATTTGTACTCATTGTATTTATTATTAATGTTTGTACTCATTGTATTTATTATTAATATTTGTACTCATTTTATTTATTATTAATGTTTGTACTCATTGTATTTATTATTAATGTGTTTACTCATTTTATTTATTATTAATGTTTTTACACATTTTATTTATTATTAATGTTTTTACTCATTGTATTTATTATTAATATTTGTACTCATTGTATTTATTATTAATGTTTGTACTCATTGTATTTATTATTAATATTTGTACTCATTTTATTTATTATTAATGTTTTTACACATTTTATTTATTATTAATATTTGTACTCATTGTATTTATTATTAATATTTGTACTCATTGTATTTATTATTAATGTTTGTACTCATTGTATTTATTATTAATATTTGTACTCATTTTATTTATTATTAATGTTTGTACTCATTGTATTTATTATTAATATTTGTACTCATTGTATTTATTATTAATGTTTGTACTCATTGTATTTATTATTAATGTGTTTACTCATTTTATTTATTATTAATGTTTTTACACATTTTATTTATTATTAATGTTTTTACACATTGTATTTATTATTAATGTTTTTACTCATTGTATTTATTATTAATATTTGTACTCATTGTATTTATTATTAATATTTGTACTCATTGTATTTATTATTAATATTTCTACTCATTGTATTTATTATTAATGTTTGTACTCATTTTATTTATTATTAATGTTTTTACTCATTGTATTTATTATTAATGTTTTTACTCATTGTATTTATTATTAATATTTGTACTCATTGTATTTATTATTAATGTTTTTACTAATTGTATTTATTATTAATATTTGTACTCATTGTATTTATTATTAATGTTTTTACTCATTGTATTTATTATTAATATTTGTACTCATTGTATTTATTATTAATATTTGTACTCATTTTATTTATTATTAATATTTGTACTCATTGTATTTATTATTAATGTTTTTACTCATTGTATTTATTATTAATGTTTTTACTCATTGTATTTATTATTAATGTTTTTACTCATTGTATTTATTATTAATATTTGTACTCATTGTATTTATTATTAATGTTTGTACTCATTTTATTTATTATTAATGTTTTTACTCATTGTATTTATTATTAATGTTTTTACTCATTGTATTTATTAATTATATCTTTACTCATTGTATTTATTATTAATGTTTTTACTCATTGTATTTATTATTAATGTTTTTACTCATTGTATTTATTATTAATATTTGTACTCATTGTATTTATTATTAATGTTTTTACTCATTGTATTTATTATTAATGTTTTTACTCATTGTATTTATTATTAATATTTTTACTTATTGTATTTATTATTAATGTTTTTCATTCATTGTATTTATTATTAATGTTTTTACTCATTGTATTTATTATTAAAATTTTCACTCATTGTATTTATTATTAATGTTTTTAATCATTGTATTTATTATTAATGTTTTAATCATTGTATTTATTATTAATGTTTTTCATTCATTGTATTTATTATTAATGTTTTTCATTCATTGTATTTATTATTAATGTCTTTACTCATTGTATTTATTATTAATGTTTTTACTCATTGTATTTATTATTAATGTTTTTACTCATTGTATTTATTATTAATGTTTTCACTCATTGTATTTATTATTAATGTTTTTACTCATTGTATTTATTATTAATGTTTTTAATCATTGTATTTATTATTAATGTTTTTCATTCATTGATTTATTTTATTGCCTTTCATTAATTGTATTTATTATTAATGTTTTTACTCATTGTATTTATTATTAATGTTTTTACTCATTGTATTTATTATTAATGTTTTCACTCATTGTATTTATTATTAATGGCTTTACTCATGGTATTTATTATTAATGTTTTTACTCATTGTATTTATTATTTATATCTTTACTCATGGTATTTATTATTAATGTTTTTACTCATTGTATTTATTATTAATGTTTTTACTCATTGTATTTATTATTAATGTTTTTACTCATTGTATTTATTAATGATGTTTTTACTCATTGTACTTATTATTAATGTTTTTACTCATTGTATTTATTATTAATGTTTTTACTCATTGTATTTATTATTAATGTTTTAACTCCTTGTATTTGTTATTAATTTTTTTACTCATTGTATTTATTATTAATATCTTTACTCATGGTATTTATTATTAATGTTTTCATTCATTGTATTTATTATTAATGTTTTTACTCCTTGTATTTATTATTAATATCTTTACTCATTGTATTTATTATTAATGTTTTTACTCATTGTATTTATTATTAATGTTTTTACTCATTGTATTTATTATTAATATTTTTCATTCATTGTATTTATTATTAATGTTTTTACTCCTTGTATTTATTATTTATATCTTTACTCATTGTATTTATTATTAATGTTTTTACTCATTGTATTTATTATTAATGTTTTTACTCATTGTATTTATTATTAATATCTTTACTCATTGTATTTATTATTAATGTTTTTAATCATTGTATTTATTATTAATGTTTTTACTCATTGTATTTATTATTAATGTTTTTACTCATTGTATTTATTATTAATGTTTTTACTCATTGTATATATTATTAATGTTTTTACTCATTGTATTTATTATTAATGTTTTTACTCATTGTATTTATTATTAATATCTTTACTCATGGTATTGATTATTAATGTTTTTACTCCTTGTATTTATTATTAATATCTTTACTCATTGTATTTATTATTAATGTTTTTACTCATTGTATTTATTATTAATGTTTTTACTCATTGTATTTATTATTAATGTTTTTACTCATTGTATTTATTATTAATGTTTTTACTCATTGTATATATTATTAATGTTTTTACTCATTGTATTTATTATTAATGTTTTTACTCATTGTATTTATTATTAATGTTTTTACTCATTGTATTTATTATTAATGTTTTTACTCATTGTATTTATTATTAATGTTTTTACTCATTGTATTTATTATTAATATCTTTACTCATGGTATTGATTATTAATGGCTTTCATTCATTGTATTTATTATTAATATCTTTACTCATTGTATTTATTATTAATGTTTTTACTCATTGTATGTATTATTAATGTTTTTCATTCATTGTATTTATTTTTATTGCCTTTCATTCATTGTATTTATTATTAATGTTTTTACCCATTGTATTTATTATTAATGTTTTTACTCATTGTATTTATTATTAATGTTTTACTTCATTGTATTTATTATTAATGTTTTTCATTCATTGTATTTATTTTTATTGCCTTTCATTCATTGTATTTATTATTAATGTTTTTACTCATTGTATTTATTATTAATGTTTTTCATTCATTGTATTTATTATTAATGTTTTTACTCATTGTATTTATTATCATTGTTTGTACTCATTGTATTTATTATTAATGTTTTTACTCATTGTATTTATTATTAATGTTTTTACTCATTGTATTTATTATTAATGTTTTCATTCATTGTATTTATTATTAATGTTTTTCATTCATTGTATTTATTTTTATTGCCTTTCATTCATTGTATTTATTATTAATGTCTTTACTCATTGTATTTATTATTAATTTTTTTACTCATTGTATTTATTATTTATGTTTTTACTCATTGTATTTATTATTAATGTTTTTCATTCATTGTATTTATTATTAATGTTTTTACTCATTGTATTTATTATTAATGTTTTTACTCATTGTATTTATTATTAATGTTTTTACTCATTGTATTTATTATTAATGTTTTTCATTCATTGTATTTATTATTAATGTTTTTACTCATTGTATTTATTATTAATGTTTTTACTTATTGTATTTGTTATTCATGTTTTTATTCATTGTATTTATTATTAATGTTTTTACTCATTGTATTTATTATTAATGTTTTTACTTATTGTATTTATTATTAATGTTTTTACTCATGGTTATTATTATTCATGTTTTTATTCATTGTATTTATTATTAATGTCTTTACTTATTGTATTTATTATTAATGTTTTTACTCATTGTATTTATTATTAATGTTTTTACTAATTGTATTTATTATTAATGTTTTTTACTCATTGTATTTATTATTAATGTCTTTACTAATTGTATTTATTATTAATGTTTTTACTCATTGTATTTATTATTAATGTTTTTACTCATTGTATTTATTATTAATGTTTTTTACTCATTGTATTTATTATTAATGTTTTTACTCATTGTATTTATTATTAATGTTTTTACTAATTGTATTTATTATTAATGTTTTTACTCATTGTATTTATTATTAATGTTTTCATTCATTGTATTTATTATTAATGTTTTTCATTCATTGTATTTATTTTTATTGCCTTTAATTCATTGTATTTATTATTAATGTCTTTACTCATTGTATTTATTATTAATGTTTTTACTCATTGTATTTATTATTAATGTTTTTTACTCATTGTATTTATTATTAATGTTTTTAATCATTGTATTTATTATTAATGTTTTTTACTCATTGTATTTATTATTAATGTCTTTACTCATTGTATTTATTATTAATGTCTTTACTCATTGTATTTATTATTAATGTCTTTACTCATTGTATTTATTATTAATGTTTTTACTCATTGTATTTATTATTAATGTTTTTTACTCATTGTATTTATTATTAATGTTTTTAATCATTGTATTTATTATTAATGTTTTTTACTCATTGTATTTATTATTAATGTCTTTACTCATTGTATTTATTATTAATGTTTTTACTCATTGTATTTATTATTAATGTCTTTACTCATTGTATTTATTATTAATGTTTTTACTTATTGTATTTATTATTAATGTTTTTATTCATTGTATTTATTATTAATGTTTTTACTTATTGTATTTATTATTAATGTTTTTATTCATTGTATTTATTATTAATGTTTTTAATCATTGTATTTATTATTAATGTTTTTACTCATTGTATTTATTATTAATGTTTTTATTCATTGTATTTATTATTAATGTCTTTACTCATTGTATTTATTATTAATGTTTTTAATCATTGTATTTATTATTAATGTTTTTTACTCATTGTATTTATTATTAATGTCTTTACTCATTGTATTTATTATTAATGTCTTTACTCATTGTATTTATTATTAATGTCTTTACTCATTGTATTTATTATTAATGTTTTTACTCATTGTATTTATTATTAATGTTTTTATTCATTGTATTTATTATTAATGTTTTTACTCATTGTATTTATTATTAATGTCTTTACTCATTGTATTTATTATTAATGTTTTTACTTATTGTATTTATTATTAATGTTTTTATTCATTGTATTTATTATTAATGTTTTTACTTATTGTATTTATTATTAATGTTTTTATTCATTGTATTTATTATTAATGTTTTTAATCATTGTATTTATTATTAATGTTTTTACTCATTGTATTTATTATTAATGTTTTTATTCATTGTATTTATTATTAATGTCTTTACTCATTGTATTTATTATTAATGTTTTTACTTATTGTATTTATTATTAATGTTTTTATTCATTGTATTTATTATTAATGTTTTTACTTATTGTATTTATTATTAATGTTTTTACTCATTGTATTTATTATTAATGTTTTTACTCATTGTATTTATTATTAATGTTTTTATTCATTGTATTTATTATTAATGTCTTTACTCATTGTATTTATTATTAATGTCTTTACTTATTGTATTTATTATTAATGTTTTTACTCATTGTATTTATTATTAATGTTTTTACTCATTGTATTTATTATTAATGTTTTTAATCATTGTATTTATTATTAATGTCTTTACTCATTGTATTTATTATTAATGTCTTTACTCATTGTATTTATTATTAATGTCTTTACTTATTGTATTTATTATTAATGTTTTTACTCATTGTATTTATTATTAATGTTTTTACTCATTGTATTTATTATTAATGTTTTTATTCATTGTATTTATTATTAATGTTTTTACTCATTGTATTTATTATTAATGTTTTTACTCATTGTATTTATTATTAATGTTTTTACTCATTGTATTTATTATTAATGTTTTTACTTATTGTATTTATTATTAATGTTTTTACTCATTGTATTTATTATTAATGTTTTTATTCATTGTATTTATTATTAATGTTTTTACTCATTGTATTTATTATTAATGTTTTTATTCATTGTATTTATTATTAATGTTTTTATTCATTGTATTTATTATTAATGTTTTTACTCATTGTATTTATTATTAATGTCTTTACTTATTGTATTTATTATTAATGTTTTTACTTATTGTATTTATTATTAATGTTTTTAATCATTGTATTTATTATTAATGTTTTTAATCATTGTATTTATTATTAATGTTTTTAATCATTGTATTTATTATTAATGTTTTTATTCATTGTATTTATTATTAATGTTTTTACTCATTGTATTTATTATTAATGTCTTTACTTATTGTATTTATTATTAATGTTTTTACTCATTGTATTTATTATTAATGTTTTTAATCATTGTATTTATTATTAATGTTTTTAATCATTGTATTTATTATTAATGTTTTTATTCATTGTATTTATTATTAATGTTTTTAATCATTGTATTTATTATTAATGTTTTTACTCATTGTATTTATTATTAATGTCTTTACTTATTGTATTTATTATTAATGTTTTTAATCATTGTATTTATTATTAATGTTTTTAATCATTGTATTTATTATTAATGTTTTTAATCATTGTATTTATTATTAATGTTTTTATTCATTGTATTTATTATTAATGTTTTTACTCATTGTATTTATTATTAATGTCTTTACTTATTGTATTTATTATTAATGTTTTTACTCATTGTATTTATTATTAATGTTTTTACTCATTGTATTTATTATTAATGTTTTTAATCATTGTATTTATTATTAATGTCTTTACTCATTGTATTTATTATTAATGTCTTTACTCATTGTATTTATTATTAATGTTTTTATTCATTGTATTTATTATTAATGTTTTTATTCATTGTATTTATTATTAATGTTTTTACTCATTGTATTTATTATTAATGTTTTTACTCATTGTATTTATTATTAATGTTTTTAATCATTGTATTTATTATTAATGTCTTTACTCATTGTATTTATTATTAATGTCTTTACTCATTGTATTTATTATTAATGTTTTTATTCATTGTATTTATTATTAATGTTTTTACTCATTGTATTTATTATTAATGTCTTTACTTATTGTATTTATTATTAATGTTTTTACTCATTGTATTTATTATTAATGTTTTTACTCATTGTATTTATTATTAATGTTTTTACTCATTGTATTTATTATTAATGTCTTTACTCATTGTATTTATTATTAATGTCTTTACTCATTGTATTTATTATTAATGTTTTTATTCATTGTATTTATTATTAATGTTTTTATTCATTGTATTTATTATTAATGTTTTTACTCATTGTATTTATTATTAATGTTTTTACTCATTGTATTTATTATTAATGTTTTTAATCATTGTATTTATTATTAATGTCTTTACTCATTGTATTTATTATTAATGTCTTTACTCATTGTATTTATTATTAATGTTTTTATTCATTGTATTTATTATTAATGTTTTTAATCATTGTATTTATTATTAATGTCTTTACTCATTGTATTTATTATTAATGTCTTTACTCATTGTATTTATTATTAATGTCTTTACTTATTGTATTTATTATTAATGTTTTTACTTATTGTATTTATTATTAATGTTTTTATTCATTGTATTTATTATTAATGTTTTTTCTCATTGTATTTATTATTAATGTTTTTACTCATTGTATTTATTATTAATGTTTTTATTCATTGTATTTATTATTAATGTTTTTACTCATTGTATTTATTATTAATGTTTTACTCATTGTATTTATTATTAATGTTTTTAATCATTGTATTTATTATTAATGTCTTTACTCATTGTATTTATTATTAATGTTTTTAATCATTGTATTTATTATTAATGTTTTTAATCATTGTATTTATTATTAATGTCTTTACTCATTGTATTTATTATTAATGTCTTTACTCATTGTATTTATTATTAATGTTTTTATTCATTGTATTTATTATTAATGTTTTTATTCATTGTATTTATTATTAATGTTTTTAATCATTGTATTTATTATTAATGTCTTTACTCATTGTATTTATTATTAATGTTTTTATTCATTGTATTTATTATTAATGTTTTTATTCATTGTATTTATTATTAATGTTTTTACTCATTGTATTTATTATTAATGTTTTTACTCATTGTATTTATTATTAATGTTTTTACTCATTGTATTTATTATTAATGTTTTTATTCATTGTATTTATTATTAATGTTTTTATTCATTGTATTTATTATTAATGTTTTTATTCATTGTATTTATTATTAATGTTTTTATTCATTGTATTTATTATTAATGTCTTTACTCATTGTATTTATTATTAATGTCTTTACTCATTGTATTTATTATTAATGTTTTTATTCATTGTATTTATTATTAATGTCTTTACTCATTGTATTTATTATTAATGTTTTTAATCATTGTATTTATTATTAATGTCTTTACTCATTGTATTTATTATTAATGTCTTTACTCATTGTATTTATTATTAATGTCTTTACTTATTGTATTTATTATTAATGTTTTTACTCATTGTATTTATTATTAATGTTTTCACTCATTTTATTTATTATTAATGTTTTTAATCATTGTATTTATTATTAATGTCTTTACTCATTGTATTTATTATTAATGTTTTTATTCATTGTATTTATTATTAATGTTTTTATTACTTGTATTTATTATTAATGTTTTTAATCATTGTATTTATTATTAATGTTTTTAATCATTGTATTTATTATTAATGTCTTTACTCATTGTATTTATTATTAATGTTTTTATTCATTGTATTTATTATTAATGTTTTTATTACTTGTATTTATTATTAATGTTTTTACTCATTGTATTTATTATTAATGTTTTTAATCATTGTATTTATTATTAATGTCTTTACTCATTGTATTTATTATTAATGTCTTTACTCATTGTATTTATTATTAATGTCTTTACTTATTGTATTTATTATTAATGTTTTTACTCATTGTATTTATTATTAATGTTTTCACTCATTTTATTTATTATTAATGTTTTTAATCATTGTATTTATTATTAATGTCTTTACTCATTGTATTTATTATTAATGTTTTTACTCATTGTATTTATTATTAATGTTTTTACTCATTGTATTTATTATTAATGTTTTCATTCATTGTATTTATTATTAATGTTTTTCATTCATTGTATTTATTATTAATGTTTTTACTCATTGCATTTATTATTAATGTTTTTTCGCATTGTATTTATTATTAATGTTTTTACTCATTGTATTTATTATTAATGTTTTTCATTCATTGTATTTATTATTAATGTTTTTACTCATTGTATTTATTATTAATGTTTTTAATCATTGTATTTATTATTAATGTTTTTACTCATTGTATTTATTATTAATGTTTTTACTCATTGTATTTATTATTAATGTTTTTTACTCATTGTATTTATTATTAATGTTTTTAATCATTGTATTTATTATTAATGTTTTTACTCATTGTATTTATTATTAATGTTTTTAATCATTGTATTTATTATTAATGTTTTTACTCATTGTATTTATTATTAATGTTTTTAATCATTGTATTTATTATTAATGTTTTTACTCATTGTATTTATTATTAATGTTTTTAATCATTGTATTTATTATTAATGTTTTTACTCATTGTATTTATTATTAATGTTTTTTACTCATTGTATTTATTATTAATGTCTTTACTCATTGTATTTATTATTAATGTTTTTACTCATTGTATTTATTATTAATGTCTTTACTCATTGTATTTATTATTAATGTCTTTACTCATTGTATTTATTATTAATGGTTTTAATCATTGTATTTATTATTAATGTTTTTACTCATTGTATTTATTATTAATGTTTTTTACTCATTGTATTTATTATTAATGTCTCTACTCATTGTATTTATTATTAATGTCTTTACTCATTGTATTTATTATTAATGTCTTTACTTATTGTATTTATTATTAATGTTTTTATTCATTGTATTTATTATTAATGTTTTTACTCATTGTATTTATTATTAATGTTTTTACTCATTGTATTTATTATTAATGTTTTTAATCATTGTATTTATTATTAATGTTTTTACTCATTGTATTTATTATTAATGTTTTTACTCATTGTATTTATTATTAATGTTTTTAATCATTGTATTTATTATTAATGTCTTTACTCATTGTATTTATTATTAATGTTTTTACTCATTGTATTTATTATTAATGTTTTTACTCATTGTATTTATTATTAATGTTTTCATTCATTGTATTTATTATTAATGTTTTTCATTCATTGTATTTATTATTAATGTTTTTACTCATTGTATTTATTATTAATGTTTTTTCGCATTGTATTTATTATTAATGTTTTTACTCATTGTATTTATTATTAATGTTTTTCATTCATTGTATTTATTATTAATGTTTTTACTCATTGTATTTATTATTAATGTTTTTAATCATTGTATTTATTATTAATGTTTTTACTCATTGTATTTATTATTAATGTTTTTACTCATTGTATTTATTATTAATGTTTTTTACTCATTGTATTTATTATTAATGTTTTTAATCATTGTATTTATTATTAATGTTTTTACTCATTGTATTTATTATTAATGTTTTTAATCATTGTATTTATTATTAATGTTTTTACTCATTGTATTTATTATTAATGTTTTTAATCATTGTATTTATTATTAATGTTTTTACTCATTGTATTTATTATTAATGTTTTTAATCATTGTATTTATTATTAATGTTTTTACTCATTGTATTTATTATTAATGTTTTTTACTCATTGTATTTATTATTAATGTCTTTACTCATTGTATTTATTATTAATGTTTTTACTCATTGTATTTATTATTAATGTTTTTACTCATTGTATTTATTATTAATGTTTTCATTCATTGTATTTATTATTAATGTTTTTCATTCATTGTATTTATTTTTATTGCCTTTCATTCATTGTATTTATTATTAATGTCTTTACTCATTGTATTTATTATTAATTTTTTTACTCATTGTATTTATTATTAATGTTTTTACTCATTGTATTTATTATTAATTTTCTTATTCATTGTATTTATTTTTATTGCCTTTCATTCATTGTATTTATTATTAATGTTTTTACTCATTGTATTTATTATTAATGTTTTTCATTCATTGTATTTATTATTAATGTTTTTACTCATTGTATTTATTATCATTGTTTGTACTCATGGTATTTATTATTAATGTTTTTACTCATTGTATTTATTATTAATGTTTTTACTCATTGTATTTATTATTAATGTTTTCATTCATTGTATTTATTATTAATGTTTTTCATTCATTGTATTTATTTTTATTGCCTTTAATTCATTGTATTTATTATTAATGTCTTTACTCATTTTATTTATTATTAATTTTTTTACTCATTGTATTTATTATTAATGTTTTTACTCATTGTATTTATTATTAATGTTTTTCATTCATTGTATTTATTATTAATGTTTTTACTCATTGTATTTATTATTAATGTTTTTACTCATTGTATTTATTATTAATGTTTTTACTCATTGTATTTATTATTAATGTTTTTCATTCATTGTATTTATTATTAATGTTTTTACTCATTGTATTTATTATTAATGTTTTTACTTATTGTATTTGTTATTCATGTTTTTATTCATTGTATTTATTATTAATGTTTTTACTCATTGTATTTATTATTAATGTTTTTACTTATTGTATTTATTATTAATGTTTTTACTCATGGTTATTATTATTCATGTTTTTATTCATTGTATTTATTATTAATGTCTTTACTTATTGTATTTATTATTAATGTCTTTACTCATTGTATTTATTATTAATGTTTTTACTCATTGTATTTATTATTAATGTTTTTTACTCATTGTATTTATTATTAATATTTGTACTCATTGTATTTATTATTAATGTTTTTACTCATTGTATTTATTATTAATGTTTTTACTCATTGTATTTATTATTAATGTTTTTACTCATTGTATTTATTATTAATGTTTTTCATTCATTGTATTTATTATTAATGTTTTTACTCATTGTATTTATTATTAATGTTTTTACTCATTGTATTTATTATTAATGTTTTTACTCATTGTATTTATTATTAATGTTTTTACTCATTGTATTTATTATTAATGTTTTTACTCATTGTATTTATTATTAATGTCTTTACTCATTGTATTTATTATTAATGTCTTTACTCATTGTATTTATTATTAATGTCTTTACTCATTGTATTTATTATTAATGTTTTTACTCATTGTATTTATTATTAATGTTTTTTACTCATTGTATTTATTATTAATATTTGTACTCATTGTATTTATTATTAATGTTTTTACTCATTGTATTTATTATTAATGTTTTTACTCATTGTATTTATTATTAATGTTTTTACTCATTGTATTTATTATTAATGTTTTTCATTCATTGTATTTATTATTAATGTTTTTACTCATTGTATTTATTATTAATGTTTTTACTCATTGTATTTATTATTAATGTTTTTACTCATTGTATTTATTATTAATGTTTTTACTCATTGTATTTATTATTAATATCTTTACTCATGGTATTTATTATTAATGTTTTTACTCATTGTATTTATTAATAATGTTTTTACTCATTATATTTATTATTAATGTTTTTACTCATTGTATTTATTATTAATGTTTTCATTCATTGTATTTATTATTAATGTTTTTACTCATTGTATTTATTTTTAATGTTTTTACTTATTGTATTTATTATTAATGTCTTTACTCATTGTATTTATTATTAATGTTTTTACTCATTGTATTTATTATTAATGTTTTTTACTCATTGTATTTATTATTAATGTCTTTACTCATTGTATTTATTATTAATGTTTTTACTCATTGTATTTATTATTAATGTTTTTACTCATTGTATTTATTATTAATGTTTTCATTCATTGTATTTATTATTAATGTTTTTCATTCATTGTATTTATTATTAATGTTTTTACTCATTGTATTTATTATTAATGTTTTTACTCATTGTATTTATTATTAATGTTTTTACTCATTGTATTTATTATTAATGTTTTTACTCATTGTATTTATTATTAATATCTTTACTCATGGTATTTATTATTAATGTTTTCATTCATTGTATTTATTATTAATGTTTTTTCTCATTGTATTTATTATTAATGTTTTCATTCATTGTATTTATTATTAATGTTTTTTCTCATTGTATTTATTATTAATGTTTTTACTCATTGTATTTATTATTAATGTTTTTAATCATTGTATTTATTATTAATGTCTTTACTCATTGTATTTATTATTAATGTTTTTACTCCTTGTATTTATTATTAATGTTTTTTACTCATTGTATTTATTATTAATGTCTTTACTCATTGTATTTATTATTAATGTTTTTACTCATTGTTTTTATTATTAATGTTTTTTACTCATTGTATTTATTATTAATGTCTTTACTCATTGTATTTATTATTAATGTTTTTACTCATTGTTTTTATTATTAATGTTTTTACTCATTGTATTTATTATTAATGTTTTTACTCATTGTATTTATTATTAATGTTTTTACTCATTGTATTTATTAATAATGTTTTACTCATTGTATTTATTATTAATGTTTTTACTCATTGTATTTATTATTAATGTTTTTACTCATTGTATTTATTATTAATGTTTTCACTCATTGTATTTATTATTAATGTCTTTACTCATGGTATTTATTATTAATGTTTTTACTCATTGTATTTATTATTAATATCTTTACTCATGGTATTTATTATTAATGTTTTTACTCATTGTATTTATTATTAATGTTTTTACTGATTGTATTTATTATTAATGTTTTTACTCATTGTAATTATTATTAATATTTTTACTCATTGTATTTATTATTAATGTTTTTACTCATTGTATTTATTATTAATGTCTTTACTTATTGTATTTATTATTAATGTTTTTACTCATTGTATTTATTATTAATGTTTTTACTCATTGTATTTATTATTAATGTTTTTACTCATTGTATTTATTATTAATGTTTTTACTCATTGTATTTATTATTAATGTTTTTACTCATTGTATTTATTATTAATATCTTTACTCATGGTATTTATTATTAATGTTTTTACTCATTGTATTTATTAATAATGTTTTTACTCATTATATTTATTATTAATGTTTTTACTCATTGTATTTATTATTAATGTTTTTACTCATTGTATTTATTATTAATGTTTTTCATTCATTGTATTTATTATTAATGTTTTTACTCATTGTATTTATTATTAATGTTTTTACTTATTGTATTTATTATTCATGTTTTTATTCATTGTATTTATTATTAATGTTTTTACTTATTGTATTTATTATTAATGTTTTTACTCATTGTATTTATTATTCATGTTTTTATTCATTGTATTTATTATTAATGTCTTTACTTATTGTATTTATTATTAATGTCTTTACTCATTGTATTTATTATTAATGTTTTTACTCATTGTATTTATTATTAATGTTTTGTACTCATTGTATTTATTATTAATGTCTTTACTCATTGTATTTATTATTAATGTTTTTTCTCATTGTATTTATTATTAATGTTTTTTCTCATTGTATTTATTATTAATGTTTTTACTCATTGTATTTATTATTAATGTTTTTAATCATTGTATTTATTATTAATGTTTTTAATCATTGTATTTATTATTAATGTTTTTACTCATTGTATTTATTATTAATGTCTTTACTCATTGTATTTATTATTAATGTCTTTACTCATTGTATTTATTATTAATGTTTTTACTCATTGTATTTATTATTAATGTTTTTTACTCATTGTATTTATTATTAATGTCTTTACTCATTGTATTTATTATTAATGTTTTTACTCATTGTATTTATTATTAATGTTTTCATTCATTGTATTTATTATTAATGTTTTTACTCATTGTATTTATTATTAATGTCTTTACTCATTGTATTTATTATTAATGTTTTTACTCATTGTATTTATTATTAATGTTTTTTCTCATTGTATTTATTATTAATGTTTTCATTCATTGTATTTATTATTAATGTTTTTTCTCATTGTATTTATTATTAATGTTTTCATTCATTGTATTTATTATTAATGTCTTTACTCATTGTATTTATTATTAATGTCTTTACTCATTGTATTTATTATTAATGTTTTTTCTCATAGTATTTATTATTAATGTTTTTACTCATTGTATTTATTATTAATGTTTTTAATCATTGTATTTATTATTAATGTCTTTACTCATTGTATTTATTATTTATGTTTTTACTCCTTGTATTTATTATTAATGTTTTTTACTCATTGTATTTATTATTAATGTCTTTACTCATTGTATTTATTATTAATGTTTTTACTCATTGTATTTATTATTAATGTTTTTTCTCATTGAATTTATTATTAATGTTTTCATTCATTGTATTTATTATTAATGTTTTTTATTCATTGTATTTATTATTAATGTTTTTACTCATTGTATTTATTATTAATGTTTTTACTCATTGTATTTATTATTAATGTTTTTATTCATTGTATTTATTATTAATGTTTTTACTTATTGTATTTATTATTCATGTTTTTACTCATTGTATTTATTATTAATGTTTTTACTCATTGTATTTATTATTAATGTTTTTATTCATTGTATTTATTATTAATGTTTTTATTCATTGTATTTATTATTAATGTTTTTACTCATTGTATTTAATGTTAATGTTTTTACTCATTGTATTTATTATTAATGTTTTTACTCATTGTATTTATTATTAATGTTTGTACTCATTGTATTTATTATTAATGTTTTTACTCATTGTATTTATTATTAATGTCTTTACTCATTGGATTTATTATTAATGTTTTTACTCATTGTATTTATTATTAATGTTTTTACTTATTGTATTTATTATTCATGTTTTTATTCATTGTATTTATTATTAATGTTTTTACTTATTGTATTTATTATTCATGTTTTTATTCATTGTATTTATTCTTAATGTCTTTACTTATTGTATTTATTATTAATGTTTTTACTCATTGTATTTATTATTAATGTTTTTACTCATTGTATTTATTATTAATGTTTTTACTTATTGTATTTATTATTCATGTTTTTATTCATTGTATTTATTATTAATGTTTTTACTTATTGTATTTAGTGTTAATGTTTTTACTCATTGTATTTATTATTAATGTTTTTATTCATTGTATTTATTATTAATGTTTTTACTCATTGTATTTATTATTAATGTTTTTACTTATTGTATTTATTATTAATGTTTTTACTCATTGTATTTATTATTAATGTTTTTACTTATTGTATTTATTATTCATGTTTTCATTCATTGTATTTATTATTAATGTCTTTACTTATTGTATTTATTATTAATGTTTTTACTCATTGTATTTATTATTAATGTTTTTACTCATTGTATTTAGTATTAATGTTTTTACTTATTGTATTTATTATTCATGTTTTTATTCATTGTATTTATTATTAATGTCTTTACTTATTGTATTTATTATTAATGTTTTTACTCATTGTATTTATTATTAATGTTTTTACTCATTGTATTTATTATTAATGTTTTTACTTATTGTATTTATTATTCATGTTTTTATTCATTGTATTTATTATTAATGTTTTTACTTATTGTATTTAGTATTAATGTTTTTACTCATTGTATTTATTATTCATGTTTTTATTCATTGTATTTATTATTAATGTCTTTACTTATTGTATTTATTATTAATGTTTTTACTCATTGTATTTATTATTAATGTTTTTACTCATTGTATTTATTATTAATGTTTTTACTCATTGTATTTATTATTAATGTTTTTACTCATTGTATTTATTATTAATGTTTTTACTCATTGTATTTATTATTAATGTCTTTACTCATTGTATTTATTATTAATGTTTTTTACTCATTGTATTTATTATTAATGTTTTTACTTATTGTATTTATTATTAATGTCTTTTCTTATTGTATTTATTATTAATGTGTTTACTCATTGTATTTATTATTAATGGTTTTACTCATTGTATTTATTATTAATGTTTTTTACTCATTGTATTTATTATTAATGTCTTTACTCATTGTATTTATTATTAATGTTTTTACTCATTGTATTTATTATTAATGTTTTTACTCATTGTATTTATTATTAATGTTTTCTTTCATTGTATTTATTATTAATGTTTTTCATTCATTGTATTTATTCTTATTGCCTTTCATTCATTGTATTTATGATTAATGTTTTTACTCATTGTATTTATTATTAATGTTTTTCATTCATTGTATTTATTATTAATGTTTTTACTCATTGTAATTATTATTAATGTTTTTACTCATTGTATTTATTATTAATGTTTTTACTCATTGTATTTATTATTAATGTTTTTACTCATTGTATTTATTATTAATGTCTTTACTCATTGTAATTATTATTAATGTTTTTATTCATTGTATTTATTATTAATATTTTTACTCATTGTATTTATTGTTAATATTTTTACTCATTGTATTTATTATTAATGTTTTTACTCATTGTATTTATTATTAATATCTTTACTCATTGTATTTATTATTAATATCTTTACTCATTGTATTTATTATTAATGTTTTTACTCATTGTATTTATTATTAATATCTTTACTCATTGTAATTATTATTAATGTTTTTACTCATTGTATTTATTATTAATATTTTTACTCATTGTATGTATTATTAATGTTTTTACTCATTGTATTTATTATTAATGTTTTTACTCATTGTATTTATTATTAATATCTTTACTCATTGTATTTATTATTAATGTTTTTACTCATTGTATTTATTATTAATGTTTTTACTCATTGTAATAATTATTAATGTTTTTACTCATTGTAATTATTATTAATGTTTTTACTCATCGTATTTATTATTAATATCTTTACTCATTGTATTTATTATTAATGTTTATATTCATTGTATTTATTATTAATGTTTTTACTCATTGTAATTATTATTAATGTTTTTACTCATTGTAATTATTATTAATGTTTTTACTAATTGTATTTATTATTAATATCTTTACTCATTGTATTTATTATTAATATCTTTACTCATTGTATTTATTATTAATGTTTTTATTCATTGTATTTATTATTAATATCTTTACTCATTGTAATTATTATTAATGTTTTTATTCATTGTATTTATTATTATATCTTTACTCATTGTATTTATTATTAATATCTTTACTCATTGTATTTATTATTAATGTTTTTACTCATTGTATTTATTATTAATGTTTTTACTCATTGTAATTATTATTAATGTTTTTACTCATTGTAATTATTATTAATGTTTTTACTCATTGTATTTATTATTAATATCTTTACTCATTGTATTTATTATTAATATCTTTACTCATTGTATTTATTATTAATGTTTTTACTCATTGTATTTATTATTAATATCTTTACTCATTGTAATTATTATTAATGTTTTTGTTCATTGTATTTATTATTAATATTTTTACTCATTGTATTTATTATTAATGTTTTTACTCATTGTATTTATTATTAATGTTTTTACTCATTGTATTTATTATTAATATCTTTACTCATTGTATTTATTATTAATGTTTTTACTCATTGTATTTATTATTAATGTTTTTACTCATTGTAATTATTATTAATGTTTTTACTCATTGTAATTATTATTAATGTTTTTACTCATTGTATTTATTATTAATATCTTTACTCATTGTATTTATTATTAATGTTTTTATTCATTGTATTTATTATTAATGTTTTTACTCATTGTAATTATTATTAATGTTTTTACTCATTGTAATTATTATTAATGTTTTTACTCATTGTATTTATTATTAATATCTTTACTCATTGTATTTATTATTAATGTTTTTACTCATTGTAATTATTATTAATATCTTTACTCATTGTAATTATTATTAATGTTTTTATTCATTGTATTTATTATTAATATTTTTACTCATTGTATTTATTATTAATATTTTTACTCATTGTATTTATTATTAATGTTTTTACTCATTGTATTTATTATTAATATCTTTACTCATTGTATTTATTATTAATATCTTTACTCATTGTATTTATTATTAATGTTTTTACTCATTGTATTTATTATTAATATCTTTACTCATTGTAATTATTATTAATGTTTTTATTCATTGTATTTATTATTAATATTTTTACTCATTGTATTTATTATTAATGTTTTTACTCATTGTATTTATTATTAATGTTTTTACTCATTGTATTTATTATTAATATCTTTACTCATTGTATTTATTATTAATGTTTTTACTCATTGTATTTATTATTAATGTTTTTACTCATTGTAATTATTATTAATGTTTTTACTCATTGTAATTATTATTAATGTTTTTACTGATTGTATTTATTATTAATATTTTTCATTCATTGTATTTATTATTAATGTTTTTACTCATTGTATTTAATTTTTAATATTTTTCATTCATTGTATTTATTATTAATGTGTTTACTCATTGTATTTATTATTAATGTTTTTATTCATTGTATTTATTATTAATGTTTTTATTCATTGTATTTATTATTAATGTTTTTATTCATTGTATTTATTATTAATGTTTTTATTCATTGTATTTAATTTTTAATATTTTTCATTCATTGTATTTATTATTAATGTTTTTACTCATTGTATTTATTATTAATATTTTTCATTCATTGTATTTATTATTAATGTTTTTACTCATTGTATTTATTATTAATATTTTTCATTCATTGTATTTATTATTAATGTTTTTACTCATTGTATTTATTATTAATGTTTTTATTCATTGTATTTATTATTAATTTTTTTATTCATTGTATTTATTATTAATTTTTTTATTCATTGTATTTATTATTAATGTTTTTATTCATTGTATTTATTATTAATTTTTTTATTCATTGTATTTATTATTAATGTTTTTATTCATTGTATTTATTATTAATGTTTTTATTCATTGTATTTATTATTAATGTTTTTATTCATTGTATTTAATTTTTAATATTTTTCATTCATTGTATTTATTATTAATGTTTTTACTCATTGTATTTATTATTAATATTTTTCATTCATTGTATTTATTATTAATGTTTTTACTCATTGTATTTATTATTAATATTTTTCATTCATTGTATTTATTATTAATGTTTTTACTCATTGTATTTATTATTAATGTTTTTATTCATTGTATTTATTATTAATTTTTTTATTCATTGTATTTATTATTAATGTTTTTATTCATTGTATTTAATTTTTAACATTTTTCATTCATTGTATTTATTATTAATGTTTTTACTCATTGTATTTATTATTAATATTTTTCATTCATTGTATTTATTATTAATGTTTTTACTCATTGTATTTATTATTAATATTTTTCATTCATTGTATTTATTATTAATGTTTTTACTCATTGTATTTATTATTAATATTTTTCATTCATTGTATTTATTATTAATGTTTTTACTCATTGTATTTATTATTAATATTTTTCATTCATTGTATTTATTATTAATGTTTTTACTCATTGTATTTATTATTAATGTTTTTATTCATTGTATTTATTATTAATGTTTTTACTCATTGTATTTATTATTAATGTTTTTACTCATTGTATTTATTATTAATGTTTTTACTCATTGTATTTATTATTAATGTTTTTACTTATTGTATTTATTATTAATGTTTTTACTCATTGTAATTATTATTAATGTTTTTACTCATTGTATTTATTATTAATGTTTTTACTCATTGTATTTATTATTAATATTTTTCATTCATTGTATTTATTATTAATGTTTTTACTCATTGTATTTATTATTAATGTTTTTACTCATTGTATTTATTATTAATGTTTTTACTCATTGTATTTATTATTAATATTTTTACTCATTGTATTTATTATTAATATTTTTACTCATTTTATTTATTATTAATGTTTTTACTCATTGTATTTATTATTAATGTTTTCATTCATTGTATTTATTATTAATGTTTTTCATTCATTGTATTTATTTTTATTGCCTTTCATTCATTGTATTTATTATTAATGTTTTTACTCATTGTATTTATTATTAATTTTTTTACTCATTGTATTTATTATTAATGTTTTTCATTTATTGTGTTTATTATTAATGTTTTTATTCATTGTATCCATTATTAATGTTTTTACTCATTGTATTTAGTATTAATGTTTTTACTCATTGTATTTAGTATTAATGTTTTTACTCATTGTATTTATTATTAATGTTTTTCATTCATTGTATTTATTATTAATGTTTTTACTCATTGTATTTATTATTAATTTCTTTACTCATTGTATTTATTATTAATGTTTTTACTCATTGTATTTATTATTAATGTTTTTACTCATTGTATTTATTATTAATGTCTTTACTCATTGTATTTATTATTAATGTTTTTACTCATTGTATTTATTATTAATGTTTTTACTCATTGTATTTATTATTAATTTCTTTACTCATTGTATTTATTATTAATGTTTTTACTCATTGTATTTATTATTAATGTTTTTACTCATTGTATTTATTATTAATGTCTTTACTCATTGTATTTATTATTAATGTTTTTCATTCATTGTATTTATTATTAATGTTTTTACTCATTGTATTTATTATTAATGTTTTTACTCATTGTATTTATTATTAATGTTTTTACTCATTGTATTTATTATTAATGTTTTTCATTCATTGTATTTATTATTAATGTTTTTACTCATTGTATTTATTATTAATGTTTTTACTTATTGTATTTATTATTCATGTTTTTATTCATTGTATTTATTATTAATGTTTTTACTGATTGTATTTATTATTAATGTTTTTACTCATGGTATTTATTATTCATGTTTTTACTCATTGTATTTATTTTTAATGTCTTTACCCATTGTATTTATTATTAATGTTTTTACTCATTGTATTTATTATTAATGTTTTTACTCATTGTATTTATTATTAATGTTTTTACTTATTGTATTTATTATTAATGTTTTTCATTCATTGTATTTATTATTAATGTTGTTACTCATTGTATTTATTATTAATGTTTTTACTCATTGTATTTATTATTAATGTTTTTACTCATTGTATTTATTATTAATGTTTTTCATTCATTGTATTTATTATTAATGTTTTTACTCATTGTATTTATTATTAATGTTTTTACTCATTTTATTTATTATTCATGTTTTTATTCATTGTATTTATTATTAATGTTTTTACTGATTGTATTTATTATTAATGTTTTTACTCATTGTATTTATTATTCATGTTTTTATTCATTGTATTTATTATTAATGTCTTTACTTATTGTATTTATTATTAATGTTTTTACTCATTGTATTTATTATTAATGTTTTTACTCATTGTATTTATTATTAATGTTTTTCATTTATTGTATTTATTATTAATGTTTTCATTCATTGTATTTATTATTAATGTTTTTACTCATTGTATTTATTATTAATGTTTTCATTCATTGTATTTATTATTAATGTTTTCATTCATTGTATTTATTATTAATGTTTTCATTTATTGTATTTATTATTAATGTTTTCATTCATTGTATTTATTATTAATGTCTTTACTCATTGTATTTATTATTAATGTTTTTACTAATTGTATTTATTATTAATGTTTTTCATTTATTGTATTTATTATTAATGTTTTCATTCATTGTATTTATTATTAATGTTTTCATTCATTGTATTTATTATTAATGTTTTCATTTATTGTATTTATTATTAATGTTTTCATTCATTGTATTTATTATTAATGTCTTTACTCATTGTATTTATTATTAATATTTTTACTCATTGTATTTATTATTAATGTTTTCATTCATTGTATTTATTATTAATGTTTTTCATTTATTGTATTTATTATTAATGTCTTTACTCATTGTATTTATTATTAATGTTTTTACTCATTGTATTTATTATTAATGTTTTTATTTATTGTATTTATTATTAATGTCTTTACTCATTGTATTTATTATTAATGTTTTTACTCATTGTATTTATTTTTATTGCCTTTCATTCATTGTATTTATTAATAATGTTTTTACTCATTGTATTTATTATTAATGTTTTTACTCATTGTATTTATTATTAATGTTTTTACTCATTGTATTTATTATTAATGTTTTTACTCATTGTATTTATTATTAATGTTTTTACTCATTGTATTTATTATTAATGTTTTTACTCATTGTATTTATTATTAATGTCTTTACTCATTGTATTTATTATTAATGTTTTTTACTCATTGTATTTATTATTAATGTTTTTACTTATTGTATTTATTATTAATGTCTTTACTTATGGTATTTATTATTAATGTTTTTACTCATTGTATTTATTATTAATGTTTTTACTCATTGTATTTATTATTAATGTTTTTTACTCATTGTATTTATTATTAATGTTTTCATTCATTGTATTTATTATTAATGTTTTTCATTCATTGTATTTATTTTTATTGCCTTTCATTCATTGTATTTATTAATAATGTTTTTACTCATTGTATTTATTATTAATGTTTTTACTCATTGTATTTATTATTAATGTTTTTACTCATTGTATTTGTTATTAATGTTTTTACGTATTGTATTTATTATTAATGTTTTTCATTCATTGTATGTATTATTAATGTTTTTACTCATTGTATTTATTATTAATGTTTTTACTCATTGTATTTATTATTAATGTTTTTACTCATTGTATTTATTATTATTGCCTTTCATTCATTGTTTTTATTATTAATGTTTTTACTCATTGTATTTATTATTAATGTTTTTTCTCATTGTATTTATTATTAATGTTTTTACTCATTGTATTTATTATTATTGCCTTTCATTCATTGTTTTTATTATTAATGTTTTTACTCATTGTATTTATTATTAATGTTTTTACTCATTGTATTTATTATTAATGTTTTTACTCATTGTATTTATTATTATTGCCTTTAATTCATTGTTTTTATTATTAATGTTTTTACTCATTGTATTTATTACTAATGTTTTTTCTCATTGTTTTTATTATTAATGTTTTTACTCATTGTATTTAGTATTAATGTTTTTACTCATTGTATTTATTATTATTGCCTTTCATTCATTGTTTTTATTATTAATGTTTTTACTCATTGTATTTTTTATTAATGTTTTTTCTCATTGTATTTATTATTAATGTTTTTACTCATTGTATTTATTATTAATGTTTTTATTTAATGTATTTATTATTAATGTTTTTCATTCATTGTATTTATTATTATTGCCTTTCATTCATTGTTTTTATTATTATTGTTTTTACTCATTGTATTTATTATTAATGTTTTTATTCATTGTATTTGTTATTAATGTTTTTACTCATTGTATTTATTATTATTGCCTTTCATTCATTGTTTTTATTATTAATGTTTTTACTCATTGTATTTATTATTAATGTTTTTACTCATTGTATTTGTTATTAATGTTTTTACTCATTGTATTTATTATTAATGTTTTTCATTCATTGTATTTATTATTAATGTTTTTTCTCATTGTTTTTATTATTAATGTTTTTACTCATTGTATTTAGTATTAATGTTTTTACTCATTGTATTTATTATTATTGCCTTTCATTCATTGTTTTTATTATTAATGTTTTTACTCATTGTATTTATTATTAATGTTTTTTCTCATTGTATTTATTATTAATGTTTTTACTCATTGTATTTATTATTATTGCCTTTCATTCATTGTTTTTATTATTAATGTTTTTACTCATTGTATTTATTATTAATGTTTTTACTCATTGTATTTATTATTATTGCCTTTCATTCATTGTTTTTATTATTAATGTTTTTACTCATTGTATTTATTATTAATGTTTTTTCTCATTGTATTTATTATTAATGTTTTTACTCATTGTATTTATTATTATTGCCTTTCATTCATTGTTTTTATTATTAATGTTTTTACTCATTGTATTTATTATTAATGTTTTTTCTCATTGTATTTATTATTAATGTTTTTACTCATTGTATTTATAATTATTGCCTTTCATTCATTGTTTTTATTATTAATGTTTTTACTCATTGTATTTATTATTAATGTTTTTACTCATTGTATTTATTATTAATGTTTTTACTCATTGTATTTATTATTATGTCCTTTCATTCATTGTTTTTATTATTAATGTTTTTACTCATTGTATTTATTATTAATGTTTTTTCTCATTGTTTTTATTATTAATGTTTTTACTCATTGTATTTATTATTATTGCCTTTCATTCATTGTTTTTATTATTAATGTTTTTACTCATTATATTTATTATTAATGTTTTTCATTCATTGTATTTATTATTAATGTTTTTACTCATTATATTTATTATTATTGCCTTTCATTCATTGTATTTATTATTAATGTTTTTACTCATTGTATTTATTATTAATGTTTTTACTCATTGTATTTATTATTAATGTCTTTACTCATTGTATTTATTATTAATGTTTTTACTCATTGTATTTATTATTAATGTTTTTACTCATTGTTTTTATTATTAATGTTTTTACTCATTGTTTTTATTATTAATGTTTTTACTCATTGTTTTTATTATTAATGTTTTTACTCATTGTTTTTATTATTAATTTTTTTACTCATTGTTTTTATTATTAATGTTTTTACTCATCGTTTTTATTATTAATGTTTTTACTCATTGTTTTTATTACTAATGTTTTTACTCATTGTATTTATTATTAATGTTTTTACTCATTGTTTTTATTATTAATGTTTTTACTCATTGTATTTATTATTAATGTTTTTACTCATTGTTTTTATTATTAATGTTTTTACTCATTGTATTTATTATTAATGTTTTTACTCATTATATTTATTATTAATGTTTTTACTCATTGATTTTATTATTAATGTTTTTACTCAATGTATTTATTATTAATGTTTTTACTCATTGTTTTTATTATTAATGTTTTTACTCATTGTATTTATTATTAATGTTTTTACTCATTGTTTTTATTATTAATGTTTTTACTCATTGTTTTTATTATTAATGTTTTTACTCATTGTTTTTATTATTAATGTTTTTACTCATTGTTTTTATTACTAATGTTTTTACTCATTGTATTTATTATTAATGTTTTTACTCATTGTTTTTATTATTAATGTGTTTACTCATTGTATTTATTATTAATGTTTTTACTCATTGTTTTTATTATTAATGTTTTTACTCATTGTTTTTATTACTAATATTTTTACTCATTGTATTTATTATTAATGTTTTTACTCATTGTTTTTATTATTAATTTTTTTACTCATTGTATTTATTATTAATGTTTTTACTCATTGTATTTATTATTAATGTCTTTACTCATTGTATTTATTATTAATGTTTTTTCTCATTGTATTTATTATTAATGTTTTTACTCATTGTATTTATTTTTAATGTTTTTACTCATTGTATTTATTATTAATGTTTTTCATTCATTGTATTTATTATTAATGTTTTTACTCATTGTATTTATTATTAATGTTTTTACTCATTGTTTTTATTATTAATGTTTTTAATCATTGTATTTATTATTAATGTTTTTACTCATTGTTTTTATTATTAATGTTTTTACTCATTGTATTTATTATTAATTTTTTTACTCATTGTTGTTATTATTAATGTTTTTACTCATTGTTTTTATTACTAATGTTTTTACTCATTGTATTTATTATTAATGTTTTTACTCATTGTTTTTATTATTAATTTTTTTACTCATTGTATTTATTATTAATGTTTTTACTCATTGTTTTTATTATTAATGTTTTTACTCATTGTATTTATTATTAATGTTTTTTCTCATTGTATTTATTATTAATGTTTTTACTCATTGTATTTATTATTAATGTTTTTACTCATTGTATTTATTATTAATGTTTTTCATTCATTGTATTTATTATTAATGTTTTTACTCATTGTATTTATTATTAATGTTTTTACTCATTGTTTTTATTATTAATGTTTTTAATCATTGTATTTATTATTAATGTTTTTACTCATTGTATTTAGTATTAATGTTTTACTCATTGTATTTATTATTAATGTTTTACTCATTGTATTTATTATTAATGTTTTACTCATTGTATTTATTATTAATGTTTTTCTCATTGTATTTATTATTAATGTCTTTACTCATTGTATTTATTATTAATGTCTTTACTCATTGTATTTATTATTAATGTTTTTCTCATTGTATTTATTATTAATGTTTTTCTCATTGTATTTATTATTAATGTTTTTCTCATTGTATTTATTATTAATGTTTTACTCATTGTATTTATTATTAATGTTTTTCTCATTGTATTTATTATTAATGTTTTACTCATTGTATTTATTATTAATGTTTTTCTCATTGTATTTATTATTAATGTCTTTACTCATTGTATTTATTATTAATGTTTTTACTCATTGTATTTATTATTAATGTTTTTCTCATTGTATTTATTATTAATGTTTTTACTCATTGTATTTATTATTAATGTTTTTCACTCATTGTATTTATTATTAATGTCTTTACTCATTGTATTTATTATTAATGTCTTTACTCATTGTATTTATTATTAATGTCTTTACTCATTGTATTTATTATTAATGTCTTTACTCATTGTATTTATTATTAATGTTTTTACTCATTGTATTTATTATTAATGTTTTTACTCATTGTATTTATTATTAATGTCTTTACTCATTGTATTTATTATTAATGTTTTTACTCATTGTATTTATTATTAATGTTTTTACTCATTGTATTTATTATTAATGTCTTTACTCATTGTATTTATTATTAATGTTTTTACTCATTGTATTTATTATTAATGTTTTTACTCTAATTTACGTGAGTAAAATATTTCAAAATATTTTTATATTTTTATTTGCTTATTAAAATATTTTAGCCCCTTAAAAATAGTTGACACCTCCTAATCTACAAAATATATGATTTTCGAATCGTAAACTTTTTCGAGCATTTCCGAAGTAGAAAAATATGTAGATGTTTGTACAAGTAACACTTAAAAAGAATCTTGTTTAAGAAGTTTTCAAAACGAAATTCGATTAAGTGCACCTACCTGTAGTTTCACGGTAGTCTTTTGTTTCATTTTTCTTTCATTCATTTTCACCTTGACTCCTTTGTCCTTTTTAAAATTAATGTTTTTGAGATAATTCTCTACAGACAGCCGTTCCGTTTTCATTACAACTGATCAGCGTAGCATCGCCGAGAATTGAAATCCGAAGTACAAAGCCAGTGGGCTGATACATTTAACTCTGCTCCGGGACGCTAGCCTGTTAGTTGTAGACCAAACACAGCGCTTTAAGCATTCTCTTTTCTTTACACTCTCGTGGCAAGTGGAAAACCTTCTCAACCTGTACGATTTTGTAAGAGTGAAGAGCGCATGCGTATATGAAAATAGGCCTTTTAAACTGACAATTCTCTGCATGGATGAAAAGCGGAAGCGCCTGTGTGAAACAATGAAGGGATCGTTCTACGGATCCAGAAAGTATCTCATTACAAACGCAATCCTCTACCTGTACAAGAGTCAAGTACGTCGTAACATAGAGTACCGTTGCCAGTGGAGCTCTAAGGGTACTCTTTCCTGTCTTGACAGGATACAAAACCAACTTCCAAATTTAGTCGGCGAGGACTTTTTCGCCTTCTTACTTCTTATTTATCACAGAGGAGACGTTGTGAAGAAATGGAAGAAAAACCAAGTTGTTGTTTTTTTAACGAATTAAAATATATGAAAATACATTATTCTTGGGCAACTTTTTTCCAGAAAGATGAAAGCCTGAATTTTATCATATGCAAACCGAGCAATATAATATAAAACTTTTCCTACTATTTTTAATCGAATTTATAATTTAAAATTTTCTAAAAAAAAAACAAAACAAAAAAAAAACACAATTTACCGCCATTTTTGTCTTGATGGATAACATGTTTAAATATAATATATATATATATATATATATATATATATATATATATATATATATATATATATATATATATATATATATATATATATATTGCCTACATAACCCCCGAAATTTAGCAACAATGAGGCTGGCCAGTACCAGATGGGTGACCATTTTGGGAATACTAGGTGCCGTATGTTTTGGAGAAAATCCCTGCATCTAGTATCACGCTTAATCGCCTTGATCCTGTCTTGCCATCGGGACCAAGTGTTTTTCTACGAGAGAGTGTAGGAGATGCAAGTGCCCCACACTTTAAACTTTAAACTAGGTCAAGCGCGTCACAGCATCATCATATAGTTGACAAACCAGTGATGTTCCTATTTCATTGCCCCCCCCCCCAAAAGGGTAGAGTTAGAAATAAAATCGGTTTTTAATGCGGAGAAAATCAGGCTCACCAAAATGGGGCACTCTGGATAAGAACAAAAATAAAAAATTGCCCCAATCTAGAAAGATTTCTTTTTCATTGATCGAGAAAACGATAGGTTAAGTGTAGCATCAGAACAGATAGTACACTCTGATCTTAGCACCAAAATCAGTGATGTCTGTGGTCTTCATCTTCAAATTATAATTTTAAACACCATTCATGGTGAAATACCTTCAATATTATATTATTTTCACTTTATATTTTCTTTTCACACTAATTTCTATCAAGCTTTACATTTTTCTAGTAAATATTTGTAAATAAAAATAAACTAAAACTGCTTTGTGTTCTGGTATTTTTGTTTTACATCAACCATAAATCCTTTTATTTTCACAAATTAAATGTATTCTTAATTTCATGATTACAATCACTTTCTCTTTTGTAACCAGTGAACCATATACTTGTTCCATAAACATTTTTTTCCCATAAACCATATAAAATTAGTTTTTTTCCATAAACCATATAAAATTAGTTTTTTCCAATTTTTTATGGCATAATTTGTGAAAAAGACTTTCATTAGTAATTGATGTTATTTTGAAACAGGGGGAGATAACAACTGTTTGTAATACGAACAACTGTTTGTAGATCTTATGGTCTACCATAGTTTAGGTAATATCACGTAACGACAAATTGCCGAAGGAATTATCGTAATTTTTTGCAAAATGCGATGTTATTTATCGTTTTTTCTTTTTAGTAGGCAAAAATATATAAATATCGATTATGAAAAAGTAGACCGTTATAAAGTTAATTCTTCACTTAATAATTGGTAAAAATTTCGTATTGATTGGGTAATTAATTGATTTTTGGTAGATTTTTAAAGAGAGACTCCGTAAAAAAATGCTTACTCCCTCCTTCCGTTTTGGCCGTGCCTAGGCGCCACCACAAGTAAAAGTAAATATACAGTTTTTCATAAATTACAACCGATATGTACTCACGTATTCACTGTTTATAAAGTAAATAAAATAAATAAAGTAACTAATTCGATACACAGAATGCTATCTGTCCTTATAACATTTTATATTGATACATAAAATAATATATATATATATATGTATGTATATATATATATATATATATATATATATATATATATATATATATCGATAATAATCCGTTCAAAGAAATGAAAAAAGACGAAAACCAAAAAATGCATTGTACAGGTCCACCTTGTTTGTTTTGTGTTATCAGCGTTAAAATTATCAGGAAATAATAATTAATATTTAACGGTGAGACCTTTTCAAAGCTAATCTTATAAAAAGTGGCAATTGTGGAGTTATAAATTTTACCCCCCCCTCTAAAAAAAAACAACTTATGACTCTCCTCGTTTCCTCCTTTTATCCCCTGCCATCAAAATTGAAAAAAAAAAAAAAAATGCTAACGATTATATGTCGCGTTGATCGCTCGCTGGCCAAGAAGTGGGTGCTCATTTTACGTTAAATTTATACAGGAAAGTGATCTCCCAATCTAATTTAAATTTTTTTTATTTCATACTATATTTAATAGCTGTTGAAACGTACTAGCAAAAAATAGATTTTGATTTCGTTTTAGGGGGTAAACTACGCTGGGTTTGTCGTAAAATATCCAAAATAATATATATATATATATATATATATATATATATATATATATATATATATATATATATATATATATGCATGTATGTATGTATGTATGTATGTATGTATGTATGTGTGTGTGTGTAATATCTGTCTCGTAAAATCCATTCATTTTACCTTTGTACTTAACGTTATTTTATTTTTTCTGCTTGTTTCTTTCGATTCTTTTATTGTCATTTTATTTCTTTATCTTTTGTATTTTTTCGCAAGTATCTTTTTTCTTTTGCCCCTCCCCTCCGTCCACCTCTCACTTTATTTAATTTTCTTCCATCACCTTCTCCTCCCACCACTCTCTTTCTGCACTCAACAATATTTTCCGCCTCAACTCACTATAAACACACTCCCTCTTTTATTCCCACTCAATTTTGACGACGAATGTCATTTTCCGCCATTAGCATGAATTCGCTTCCTTGACGAGTCGCGCGTGGCATGGCCAAATGTTGCAGAATCACGAAGAATCGCAGACAATGCGAGAAAATATCGACTTCAAATGAAAAGAAAAAGAAGAAAAGACTCATTCTCTTTTTTGTCTGTCATTGAAAGAGACATGAATCATTGCTAAAAAGTTGTGGATAAAATACCCCCCCCCCCTACTGCAGAGAACATAGTGATTAAATCGTTCGTAAAGTTACTTTTCTTTTCTAAACTCAAAGCAGTCTGTGCCGTTCGGATGTCTAAAATATGTATTTTATCGAGTTTGCTCTTTGACACTTCATAAGGAAGCTGACCCAGCGTAACCAAACTATTTATAAATATGTACCTATGTATGTAAGGAATATATACGGCACAATACCGGTTCTCGTTAGCTCATCAATGTTAAGCAATATTAAGCCTGGTCAGTACAAGATAGGTGACCATTTGAGAATACTTAACGCTGTATATATATTTAAATATGTGGAGGATATAATACCTTGTACAGTTCTAAGTCATACTTGTCAGCCTCCCTATTCCAGAGGATTACAATATAGGAGGGTAGATGATGTAACAAAGCGCGTGGAAAAATATCAGCAGGAGCTGTAAGATAGCTTGATTGCGAGAATATTAGTAGCAGCAGCAGCCGAAACAATGCACATATGCAAATTAGGAAGTGTATGCGAGCTGGCGCGACAAGAAAAAGAAAAACAAAACGGACGCTACGTGGTCGAGAGAAGAAAAAGTGTGTCGGCGTGTAGTGGAGCAGAAGGAAAAACGCTATCAGGTGAGATGGACATGTGGCCTCGCAGTGGCAGCGAGTTGGTGTCGAGACGGAGAAAGAAAAAACGATAATAAACGATTTGCGTTTAAAAAGAAAGACACGCCGAGTCGGCTTTATTTATGTTTGTCCCTTTTCAATTGTGCCGGACGGTATGGGCGTCCGAGAGAGGTTTGAACTGTAACGAATACGGTTCGAGCGTAACGGTGACGTTACAGATGGAGATCCACAGCTCTGGTGAAGGCAAGGCATCCACGAGACAGAAACTCATCCAAACTTAACAGAATGAACCCATTAGCTCTATATGGCAATATTTTAGCAAGGACCCGAAGCAGTCGGCTACCATCAACCGCGAGAGATACAGTTGAAATTTAAACATTTTTTTTTATTAAATGCTTTTAGCATCAGTCAGAGTGATCCAATCATTATATGACGATCTGCGCATATGAGCTAAGTTGACCGACTTTATTACAACTGTATTAAGTCCCCTTTTCCCTCTTAATCTATCTATTATATGTTGTTATGTATGTGCGTGTTTATCAGTAATATTTAAAATTAATTGTAATATAATTTGAGAAGGCAAGCCTAATCGTATAGTGAGTCAGGTATACAGAGCTTGACTTCATGATTATTTGTGAAGAGAGATTTTCATTATGAGACTATTAATAGAATACGGACAAATAGGAGTATTTAGATCATTCAGAACATAACTATTAACAAGTATTACGTATATCATAAGTAAATTAAGTTAAAGATTAAAACGCCGTTTTCCTAATTCTTCTATACATGAGCGTTGTTCCATAGATAGGTCGAGGCTACACTATAGGTCAAGGCTACACTGTTTATCTTGAACCAATAGGGAGCGACCTATTACAACCATGACTATTCCCTATGAAGCTATCATGCTTATATATTATCCAAAACCACACAGGAATATATACGAAATACCTTAAACGTATTTATACTAATACAAAAAATAACGTAAATAAATTATTTGGACTTTTTTTATTCAACCAAATTTTAAATAAACTATCTGATGTAGAAAGATGGGAGATATTTACTATAAGAGTAAAAACGCCGAAGTTTTCGAATGATTATGGTGGCGGCGACCTTGTTGATGTATCACAGTAGATTTCTCTGAAATATTATTTCTGTAAATAATTCAATAAAACTTTTTTAAATTTGGGTTTACCTTAAGTAGGACAGCCCTCGGAGCGAATGCGGTATTGTGGTGACTGAGATATTTATAGTTAAGAGTAGGATAGACATTTTCAAGTATTTAAGACCAAGGATGACCAACGACACACATTATCCCCACTCTTTTGAATGGCCTTGTGCCTAATTTATTCATTGTGTATTTTTATACTTTGTGCAAATAAATATTTCAAAATAGATTATACAATGATGGGGTCCGAATACGGGGTATGTTCATATCTTACGCTTGTTATTTAAGTTATTTATAATTACAATTGATTACGTATTGATTATTGCTTTATTTGCTTATTATTTTATTTGATTTTTCAAATCTATCTTATAAAAATAAACTTTACTATTTAGGAGGTGTGATTTTGCAAAATTAAAATAAGCAAATGACATTTATTAAATCTCCAAATTAAATTTATTTACTTAGGAACTGGATAAAGAACACATCTATGCCTCATATGAAAATGTGTAGCTCAAATATTGTTTATATCTGTCTTGAGACGATCATTCTGCTAGTTGACTATAAAGAAATGTTTTCCTCAATAGAAATACGGGAGGTTTATATCATCTTTTGATAAGACTCCATGCGATTTTACTGTTTGCCTTATATTGTAAAACAAGCTGTAATGGTTAAACTTAGACATGCGTTGTTTGCGGTAAAGATGGGGAAAGCTTTATCCATAGTTATCAAAAATGTACCACTTGGTGACATCACAGACCGCCACCTCTTTTAATCCCACAAATAAGCACATTTAATGCATTTTTTTACAAGGTGGTTACTCAGGGATAAGGGTTATTGCAAGTACAGTACGTTAGTGTGGAGATTTAATGAAGTGTTTACTTAAGGGGGCGGTTCATCAGAAATTTGTTTACGTTGGACTTAAAGACATTCAAGTTGTAGTCAGGTGGGAAGGAGGCAGACGGAACAGAGTTCCACAGGCATGCAGTTCTAAAAAAGAAGCTTTGTTCATCGAATCTACGTTTTGATTTAAGCACAGATATAGAGTGGGGGAAATTTTTGACAGTGGATTCAGCTAGACGGGTGTATTTCGTAAAAGATTGGCGAGGGGGGGACCAGAGATTGGAGTTCAGACGTGCACCTGCCATGGAAATAACGATAAAACAAGGATAGGCTCGCAACGTCTCTTCTGTGGGAGAGGGGTTGCAGGGTAGAGAAAAGGGCATCCCCCACCAAGCCACGAAGTCTATTTTGTACTCTGTCAAGGCAGAATAGGCTGTTTTTGGCAGCTCCTGCCCAGATATGGCAACAGTATTCCATCCTTGGACGTACTTGGCTTTTATATAGATAGAGAATTGCATCAGTAGTGAGATATCTTCTGGAGCGGTAGAAGGATCCCACAATCTTTCCAGCGACCTTGGCAACACTTGATGTACGTGTTCCATTTCAGATCAGGAGTAAAGGTCAAGCTCAGAAGCTTGTCAAAACATGGGGCTTCTCCTAGAGGAAAGCCATCTATTTCAATTGATGCCAGATGGGAATCAGAGCGTTGATGATGTAAAGATAAGAGTTTGGTTTTAGATGCATTAAAGGTAACCAGCCACGTCTTCTCCCACTGAATCACGCGCTCGAGATCAGAGGAGAGAGAATCGGAGAGAACTTTGTCATTTACAGCCTTTGATGTGTTGCCGTAGATAGTCGTGTTATCAGCATAGATGCCAACGAATAATTTAAGTATGTGTTTAGGGAGATCATTGATGTAGATCGGGAAGAGAGTTGGGCCCAGGATGGACCCTTGAGGGACTCCAGCATTAACACTGCAGGCCTCTGATTTTTGTCCATCGACCACTACTCTTATGAGTCTATCAGAGAGAAATGATTTGATGATAGAGAAAACATTTCCAGTTATACCGTATAAGTAGGCCTTTATGCCATACCTTGTCGAAGGCCTTTGATATGTCAAGAGCAATTTCCCTAGAAAAGAAGCCTTTGTCAAGAGATTCATTAATCCTATGAGATATAACCGTTAGCATATCTGCGGTAGATCTTGCAGAACGGAAACCATATTGTGTGTCACTAAGAAGGTTATTCCTGCTGAGGTGGTTGACTATTTCTCTATTTAAGAAAATAACAACACGAACATGTTCGTGGTGAGATTGTGTTGTGGCGGAATAACCTTAGTCACGTTTTTTTTTTTACGTTCTCTTCCTCCTTCGCGGTACAGATTCGAGCCTGGCTACTTTTTATTTGCTCAATACACACCGCCAAACACCTGGCCAATGCCGAGCACCCAGGCTACTATACAATAAACACAGGAAGAAAAGTCTTTAATGGAAGCTCTAGATTCGGAGAACAAACAAAGCTTGTCCGTCAGCAAAACGAACCACTCATACTTTTGTCTGTTCTTGTTAATACATTTTGCTACTCTATTCCCGTGTTCTGTTTTCCTCGAAACTCTTTAACCAGGATTATAACAGATTGCTTACCTCTGATAGACAGAACCAAAATTATGATGAAAAAAAAATGTGACTCTTACCTTTTCTGTGACTTTGACCTTAATAATAAAATCAGTTTTAAATTAGATCACGATTAATATTTTAACCAAGTTTTGAGATGGTTGATCAAGCGAAGTCGACTAGGCATGCCAAACATGCGGCTCACGGGCCATATACGGCTCATGTGAAGCTTATTTGGCCACACACAAACAATTTTAAGCAACTTCGCAATAAAATAAAATATGTAACCGAACAGTTCTGTGAATTTCTAGGTCCTAAATAATGCAATTTCAAAACCAATCACTTGTCATATATAATAAAATTCTAAACTGCACAGAAATTTCTAACCGGACTTCCCAAATATTGTCGACCACAAAGAGTAAATCAGGTGATAATAAATGTCTATTGTAATTTATGTGCATATCATTTGTGTCGCATTCAAATACAAGTCAGCCATGTATGTCGTCTTTTAAATTTTCATAATATGAAATAATGATTTTTTATAGAACGACTTCAATTATAATTGTAGGAATATGACTATCATAAGAACATGAACTAACTCATATGCCCCCCACCAAAAGGAAAAAATAACTCTATCTATATATAAAAGTTAAATTGTCTGTGTGTGTAAATTTTCTTACAAAACTACTTTGTCAATTTTCAGTCTGCAGGCTCGAGATTTGACATATGACATAAGGGGTATTGAGATTTGGGAAAATCTTTTTAATCGGATTTCGGCTAGAAATTTGGCTGTTAATGGGTCAAAGTTTAACGATTTAACTTTTGAAAGTTTTACCAAACTCCTTTGCCAATTTTGGGTCGAAACACTTGAAATTCTAGATGTGGATTACTTGAACATAGATCCAACTTTTTAATTTGATTTGAGCTGAAAACAATAAATGTTAAGAGGTCAAAATTGGGCCCAAAGTTAAAAAAAATGACCTCTGATTACTTAGCCAATTTTTGGTTTAGGCATTTGAAATTTTATATCAAGTGTAAGCTTTTTAATCCGTCGTTGCCGAAAATTTGGCTGCTAAGAAGTCAAAAGTTCAAAAGATTTGATCTTTGCGGTCTCTAGCAAACTACTTAGCCCATTTTTGGTCTAAACCTTTGAAATTTTACATAAAGGGTATTTGGATATGCAGCTAGCTT
Organism: Euprymna scolopes; assembly: GCF_053919585.1. NCBI lineage: Eukaryota > Metazoa > Mollusca > Cephalopoda > Sepiida > Sepiolidae > Euprymna > Euprymna scolopes. The sequence continues at coordinate 12,849,155 of NC_136483.1, read as the reverse complement.
TTTAATCAGTTTTGGGCGAATGTTTCGCTGCCAAGAGGTCAAGTTGAAAGTGTTGACCTTTGTAGACTACCAAACTCCTCCGCAAATTTTAAGTCTAAACACTAGAAATCTTAGATGTAGTTTACCTGGATATGAATCAAACTTCTTAATATATATGTACATATGCACATAAAGTTATGAAGAGTCCAATAGGGCCTGAACAAAGCCGGGCTGAACTGCTGGCAAAAAATAAAATAAGAGTGAATAAGACGATATGATGGCGATGTTAATGGGTAAAGTAAAATTTCACATCAATATGTACAAATAACACAATGATTGGAATGCCGATCTAATTTAAAAAAAGTTCTAATTCTGCATGACAGCTGGACTACCTACCAATTTCCGGTTCCGGTTTACGATATTTTCCATTTCTTTTTTTTAATGACATTTTTTTTTGGTCACTTCCTTTCTGAAAAAAAAAGAGATTATATTCTCGAAATATACAAAGACTACAATCCCGGTTATTTCAAACATCAAGTCTATTTTACTGTTTGGTATTTGTGATTGATATGGAAAATAAATGGATATATGAAAATATAAGAAACAAGCTCTGCAAAACGCTCTTCGTTTGTTCAATTTGGATCATACACCACATTATTTTAACAACCGGTTCTCTGCATTGATATAGCCTTCTTATACTCTTACACATTTATTTACCAGAAATGCTCCAGGCAAACTACCTTTCATTTAGATATAAATATATTGACATAATAATTACATGAATAATTTTGCACTAGAAAACAAGTTAATTGTGCATGTCAACGTACTTAAGGAAATAAACGGTAAGATGATCAACATTTTGAAATTTGAAATATAGACTTTTGTCATTTATTTTTTATAAGCTCTGTAGTTACACTGAACTTCATAAATTAAAGGATTGGCATAAATAAAAGGTGAAATATAATTGAATAATACATTTCCCGACACACACACACACACACACACACACACACACACACACACACACATATATATATATATATATATATATATATATATATATACTAGACTAGACAACCCGTGACCCGTTGGGTCAGTATGTTATATCAGCTATGGAATTCATGTATGAGCGTGACCCTTGTGACGTAAAGAAAATGTTGTTTTTTTTGACATAACAGAAACATTTCTATGAAAGTATATTAAAATGAAAAATCACGGATTTATCACTCAAACATGAAAAAAATCCTCCCTATTTGTGTAAAGTCCCCTATTTTTCCGAATAATCGCTCAAAAATCGAAAACAAACATGATTTTCCTACGAATCGAACGCCGACGGAAGTCATTTAGCAGCAAAACGCACATGAACCTACTGATGAGAAATATAAGAATGAAAAACACATATTGAAATACTTCAACCAAGTTATAGAAACTTAAAATCTAAAAATAAAAAAAAAGTTAATAAAACCTGAAGCAAAAAATAAAATAAAAATAAAATGAAATAAAACTAATATTGAAACAAATTAGTAAATGTGTTAACAAATTCACCGTTCTCACACAACTATTTTGTATCTAGAAATGTAAACAAAAATAAACAAAGAAGGAAGGAAGGAAGGAAGGAAGGAAAAGAGACGGATAGAGAGTAGTAGTAGTAGTAGTAGTAGTAGTCTTGGATTTACTGCAATTGTTCTTATGTTTGTGAACGGGTTAAAGTTGTTTAGTTGTAAGAAAATAGCGACAGTATAGTTGTAATAAAGAATAGTCGCAAAACACCCCCACTCTTCCCATGTTGAATAATAATTTCGGAATAATAACGTTAATATTTCAGTGCGCCAGTCAAAATCTGCAAAAGAAGCGATTTGTGTTTATTTGTTTACGTTGTTATCGGTTAATGTTTATGCGCGCATGCGCAACCGGATGTCGTTAACGCGAGTTTTATAATTAATTATAATTTATATATATATATATATATATATATATGTATATATATATATATATATATATATACATATATATATATATACATATATATATATATATATATATATATGTAAGTAAATTAAATTTTTTTTTTTTTTTTTTTTTTTTTTTTTTTTTTCTCTCACTGTTCTTCCAACTGCAACCAAAATTCCCCACTTCCCTCATTCGTTTTTCTTAGTTTTTAATTTATCATTCTGACGTCTCCTCTTAGAGGGTCAGACGATAAGGCCTTAAGGAAAAAAAAAAAAAATTTTATTTTCATCTGCCCATTTCTTGTTTTTTGGTATTTAGATTAAATGATGTTTCCTCTAATATATATATATATATATATATATATATATATATATATATATATATATATATATATATATATATATATATATATGCCCGGTTGTAAAATGCGCATAAATATGATATGTTGATTATTGCAGATCTCGTATTTATTATTATATTATATGGGACCCAATACATAGTAATGATTTGAAAAGTTTAAAAAAAAAAAAGAAATGAGTAGTGCGCCACCACTGAGAATCGAAACCAAAATGTTTAACTTACGATTTACCTTTTCCTTTTATGTTAATGGCTGAGCAATGAACGTATGTGTGGTGCAAAGCTAAAAATTAAAACATGAATCAATCGTTACGCATGCATATTCATAATGCCGTCGATCGACCTTCACCAGGTAAATTTCATTTTTGTTAGTTTTAACAATGTTGCACCGATTTTCCCGCCTAAAACCCAAATATAAAATTTCACGTGGGTTCGAATACCCTATATATCAAATTTCATGTCTGTAGATCAAAAACTGACGGAGGAGTTTAATAGGCAAATTTTTTTAAACAAATATATATACGTATTCATAAATATATATAGAAAGAGGTTTGTATTTACTATAACCTTTTTGCTTGATGACACTGCATTGCTAAAGAATTCGTATCAGAAATATGTATGCAAATATGTAACGAAAAATATTTGCATAAATAAATATATTATTTCATGTATCTACATAAAATCATAGAAGGGGATATGTTATATTATCGACTTCCAGTATTTACAGCGATCAATACGTGAGTAGAGCTAGATAGTAAATTATAAAAGTATATTTATGGCAGTTAAGTTACATAGAAATTACATTTCATACTCGTAGGAATTTATCAGGCTATTGCATGGAATTCGTGTTACCGCATATGTTCATATATTCACGTGATGCTAAGTTTTCTAGTTAACCAATCAAATTCTGTTATTCTCGCCCCTATTTCAGAAGCTAATGGTCGTGCGTTTATCAGACATAGATTCACTTGACTTGTAATTCACTTCTTCCTTTGTTTATTTTTTGAGAGTATGGGCCTCTTCCTTTGTGTATTAAAAGGTGACCTGCTATATATATATATATATATATATATATATATATATATATATATATTAGAGAAATTGTGCATGTAGAAGAAATATGTGTGCGAGAGGTAAGGTGAGGTAGTAAGAAAAACCAAACAAACATTCGTACAAAGCGCAAAACTTCATAAAGCCTGATGCGAATCCCAAGCACGGTCTTTATACTCAAGAGGGTCGGCAACAATTTAAGTAAAAGCGAATTTTCTCCAACTCCGTCCAATATTTCAATTACATCGACGCGACAGGCAACCATTTTCCTATTCCCTTTTCCATAATACAATTGTTCTAATGTCGTTCCCTTTTCTGTTTTTCGATTCAGATCGACAGATTAAATTCTACTGCCATCATTCCGAACCCTAATAAACACGCAACACCAGCCTGTCCCTCTCCAACTAGTTCACCTGAATCCCTATCCCGTCTCTTTTCGATTTTTCTTTTTACACTATTTCCTTAAAAAAAAACACCACCAAACATCCTCGAATCAGCCGACACCCCATTCAATTTTCGTCCGCCATTTGTAATGCCAACCGGTCTTTTCTTTTTTTATTTTCTTGTCTAATGTCTCTTGTATCGCTTGAGTAGGAGGCTGCCTGCTTCATTTGACTGGAGTTATCACTTCGTTCTATTAGCACGCTGCAGTGGTGAATTGTTTTAAACAAAATCACCTGTGTTATTCCTTTATTAACGCCCGCTAACCCGAAGGGGCTCTAAATGCGGACAACTTAACTAACTGCCAATTTGATGTAATTGCTATTCAGAAAAAAAAAATGTCCGCCTGTAATCATCGGATTGGAAACTATGGCCGACGGCGAGAATGGAATCGCCCGCCATTTTGATGGTGTACTGTTGACCTCGACTCGGAGACGACTATTTTGTGTCTTTGGGCAACATTGTATTTCTAGCGGAAAATAGGCATTAACTGGTGCTAGAAGAGAGGAACAGACACAAAAAAGATTCTTCTAAAAAATAAAGAACGAGTTGGATTATTTGTCTGATGAAGAAAGAAGAAACAAGAAGAAAACTGCAAAGTTTTGTGGGTGGGCGTATGTATTGGGTTAGAAGTTACACGAAAGGGAGAGGAGATTGAGAAGGGAGGAAACTGAGGTAGATGAATGGACCTAGTGCTTTGTAATATGGATGTAAAAGGACTAGACGTGGAGAGCGAATGAATACTTTATAGATATGACCTCGATCTGTCGATGAGTTGTAAAAAGAAAAGAAATTATGAGCATCAAAGAAAAGTATTAGGAAGCGTCCATCTTTTATTTTTAAGTAGCGGAAATACCCATCTCAGGAAGGGTACCTAATAATAAGAAACACTTGGGCATTTACAAAATACCACAAATATTTCAGAGCAATCTAATAGAGTTTCTGGAATAAATTGCCTAATCAATTAAGAAATAGCATTTTTGTCTAAAACTTTCAAGAATTAATTTAGTATTAGGCTATTTAGCACTAAAGTATTTAGACGTTTAATAGAATTTGATCTACAGGCCATTAATATAAATTCTAAATTGTTGAAAACCATACAGATGAGTTGCTTATAGTGGCGAAGGCTTTGTGTAGAACCATATACACTTTGGAACTACTACAGCTGATGCAAACGTTTACCATGGACAGCGCATACAGTACGCTTTACATAAGTTTTCCTTCTCCTAGATGTATATCTTAACGAAGACTAATCTCTACCAGTGGCTTTTAGACACGCTTCTAGATATTATGCCGAAAATTTACGCCCGGCCAAATACATACAGCGCCTTGTATTCCTAAATGTAAATTTGTTCTATTTCACCTTTATGACATAACTAAGGGCTGTTGTTTGAATCGAAAGTTTGAGTCACACCGTAAGGGTTAGAGATCCCAGAATGGAAGTTACCGAAACCACATATCGAGATTTTCTGTTTCTAGCTGGCGAGATTTCAATCAGGAAAGACGTATCCTGGATGCTGTCCTTAATGAGAGCGGACGCATAAAATATAAATAAGTTTAGTCGGACGATATACTCGATATCTGTTTGCCTTTCCATCTTCCAAGCGTACGAAAATAACCTGGTTTTCTCTGACTGTTCTTCTTTTCTTAATAAACATTTTTTTTTACAAACATCGGTGTTCGAGTGAGTTTATCTACAGACAAGAAAAACCTGGCTCTCCAGCAAATATAAAGATTTATACACGCATCGATAAATGAACACAATACAGAGAGTATTTCGATACGAATTCAATTGTTCTCTTAAAAGTACTGCCTTTCACATAATACATATCATAGTGTATATCATGTTTGTATAAAGTCGGAATAATATACCGCCGATTATGTAACAGTGACTTGAATTGAATTTAGTTTTTTGTTTTGGCGAGCAAAGGCAAGCCAGTGACCGAATTCAACGGTGCGCATATTCGACCAAAACCCAGCATCCTCTACCCTGACTGGATGCATCGTCACTTGCCGCCAAATCCAAAATAAAGCTGCCGTATATTTTTATAGAACAATGTCGCTTAACATTGGTTCATCACTGACTACGACTTTTAGTCTTTCCTGGAGTAGCAATATTTTTTTCATTTCTATTTGCTGTTACTATCAAAGTTATTTAGTATATTAGCAGGCCGCCCGGCGTTGCCCCGTCGTAAAATATGCATAAATATTAAATTTTAATTAATGCAGAATTCTTATTTATTATAAACAAAAATACCGTAGGTATAAAACGTTACGTCAAATCCTAAAATAAAAATGTCGTAAAAAATGAAGTAAAAAGAAACAAACAAAAAAAAAAAAACGAAAGAAACTTAGACATGTGCATGCGAGTATTTTTTTCTAAACGTTCCACTTCTTGTAAGTAAAAAAACATACTAAAGGTCAAAACTAAAACCTAAAGACAGTGAGTCAAGTACGATAACCAATAGGCAGCTTGACACGTCTTAAAAGTTTTTTCAAGCCTACTTATTCTTCATATATGTAATCTGTTCTGTGAATAATTCACGCATGCGCATTCGTGAGACAGTTGAAGAACAGATAAAAATCCGATGAACTTCACTTTTTTCAATGTTGATCCCTTAGCAGCCCCTTTTTTAAAATGAAAATCAATTAAAAGGTTTTCCACATGTCTGAATACTCTATATACCAAATTTCAAATCTGTAGATCCAAAATTGGTTGAGTCTATAGGTTGATAAGTGTCCTCACACACATTATCTCTTTTATAAATATATAAATAGATAATTTAGTACTTTGTTATTGTAAAATTTGACCGTTTTAAAGTTTCTACAGTAGTTTTAAGTTATTTTTATTGAATATTTTATGTTACGGGAAAGTGTTTTTCGATAAGACTTAAGAAAAGTTTAAATTTTAGAATTGTTTCTGATAATTATAACTAAATTTCTGATTTAGCATTGTTAACATTGTTTATCTTATGTAACGTCTAAGATTACATTTACAAAAAACGTAATGATCAAATCACTCACATCAAATTTATTTGGCAAAAAAAAAAGAAAAGAAAAGTCATTTAAAGACACAAGTGGAAAATATATTCATGTAAAATGTGGCAAGTTGTTCCTCCGAACAAACAGACACAGACTGCTGCTTTTCTTCTATTGAACCGAAAACGACAATGATACATCTTTTGCGAGAAAAAAAACTCATCGAAAAGTAGATTTATATTTCCATTCATGATATAGTACACCAGAATCGAATCCTATCGTGTTTCTCGCTACTTAAGTGAAAATTTATTTAGTCTTTGGAGTCGCTCTTTCTAGGTAATATAATATTGTCGTATTTTTCAAAATCTTACGAAAGATCGTAGTTTACTTATGGTGCAGAAAACTCGAGAATGGACCAGGGATCTTTAGATGTGTTTGCTTAAGTAATTATTTTCACTAACAACTGTGACGACGTTCGCTTGTAATATTAGTTGTAGCAGCAGCAGCAGCAGCAGCAGCAGCAGCAGCAGCCTTTGTTTCTTTTCTTCACCGACAGCACGAGAGATAAACAATACCCATCAACATGGGGTCCAAAGCAAAACTGACTCTCGAGCAAACAATCTGTTTTTTATTAAGCTATTTTTAACTCCCAACAGTTCCTATTTTAATTAATCACTCTCGTCTCGTGATTAATGCTTCTATTAAGCAGGCGCGTGCTAATCGTGGCCACTTATCCGTCGCTGTTTTTTCAGGCGTAAATACTACTGGGGTATCATGTGGGGATTTGGGCAGCAAGATGTCTGTTAACGTTACACTTGAACTTCTGAACGTCAGTACAGTTGGAGAAGCAGGGACCTGGAATTGAATTCCAAAGCCTAGCGGTTCTGGGGGAAGAAACTACTGGAGTAGAAATATCTTTTACATCTAGGGATCTCTACTGTGTGAGGGTGAGATTTAGCTGCTTGACGGGTTTGTCGAGGGTGTTTACGTCGTGGAGGCACAAGTGCTTGCAGTTCAGCAGAGCATTCTCCATTAAAATACTTGTAGAACAGGCAGAGGGATGCAACATTTTGTCGATGGGACAGAGGCTGAAGCTTAGATGCCAGTTCAGGGCCTATCAGATTGGGGGCTCTCTTTAAAACCTTGTCTAGGAGCGAGAGATTAGCAGCAGATGAACCAGCCCAAATATGACAGTAATACTCCATACATGGGCAAATGGTGGCCTAATAGAGGTACAGGATACTTTCGGGTGTTAGTAATTTTCTAGCACGGTAGAGAGAGCCTACCTTTCTTTCAGCGACCCTGGCAATGCTTTCGATGTAATTGTTCCAACTCATGTTTCCTGTGAACGTTAGGCCAAGGAGTTTGGATGTACTCTCAGATAAAGAGTCGTTGGTCATTGCTATTGGTGGCAGAGAAGGTTTCTTGTAATTATTGAAGGAAAGTAGTTTAGTATTGGCGGCATTGAACGTGACCATCCATTTTTGTCCTCATTCACTACAGATTGGAGGTCATCCTCTAGTGTTTCCTCCATTTCTTTAGATATATGTTCGTTTGTTTTCCTGTTGTGCCTGTTATAGAGTGTGGTGTCATCAACATATATACTCATTTCAGAGGCAATTTTGTCGGGGAGGTTATTAATAAATATTAGGAACAATAGAGGTCCAAGGATAGATCCCTGATGCACTCCCGTATTTATATCATATTGTTTAGATGTACGACCGTCAAGGACAACCTGGATTTTTCTCTTATCTAAGAAGGATTTAATTATGTTAAGTATTCTACCAGTGATACCGTATGATCTAATCTTCCTGAGGAGACCCTCATGCCATACCCTGTCAAAAGCCTTAGATATATCTAGAGCTACCGCTCTGCCCTTTCCGGCTTTGTCCAGTGAGTGGTATATACGTTCTGAGATTACAGTTAGGATGTCTGCTGTGGAACGGGCTTGTCTAAATCCATATTGTTGGTCAGTCGGAAGTTTAGAATCTGTAAGGTGCCGGACTAGAGCATGGTTAATTAAGGTCTCAAATATTTTGGCGAAAAGTGGGAGGAGGCTAATGGGGCGATAATTTGATGGGTCAGTTCTTTCGCCAGAATTCTTGAATACTAGTACTAAAGAAGCAGTTTTCCAACAGCTCGGAAAGCAAGATTCATTAAGGCATTTGTTGTAGAGTTTGGAGAGAACTGGAGCTACTTCAGCTGAGCAATTTTTTAATAGCACAGCTGGAATGAGATCATGCTTTTGAAGTGTCAATGTTTTTTATGATAGCATGCCCCTGAGCAGGGGTGATTTTCAGATCGTCTAGCGTGGCGTCTGTCCGCATAGGAAAGTCAGGGAGGGGTGGTTGAGAGGGTCCAATGTGGAGTTTGAGGCAAACCGACTGGCAAGCATGTTAGCCTTCTCGGTTGCTGAGCAAACAACCTCATGATTGTTTGTTAGTGGGGGAATTGTTGATTGCCCATTATTTACTACACTGTTGTAGATTTTCCAGAAGTCACGAGTTCCTAATTTTTGTGCTTCGATGCGTTTTTTAGTGGTTTCAGTAAATTCTCTTTTAGCTGTCGCTATTTCTTTCTTAACGTTACTTCTAGTTTCTATATATTTCTGTCTGTTTGAACTAGACTTATTTATTTGGTTAAATCTGCGGTATGCATGCTGCCTTTGAGCAATGGCAGTTGCGCAAGTCAAAGTAAACCATTGAGGAGAGTGGGGCTTACTATAAAATTTCCGCATGGAAACATGCGCTTCGGTTGCAGTTTTGAACCGTTCAGTGGTCTCATTTGCGCAATGTTCAGCAGGAAGAGAAAAAATATTTTCCAATGGGGCATCTCTGATAAGATCTCTGATGGCTTCCCAGTCAGCCTTTTTATAATATCTCGTTGTTTTGAGCAGTGGCCCTTCAGTTTTGGCTCTAGAGTTTAGGGCGATTTCAACCATTATCACTGCATGATCAGCGTTCCCAAGACGGCTGTCGGCATTCGTTATACAATCATCGGGAACTGTGGTCAAAAACATATCTAGAAGTGAAGCGTGTTGATTTTGCTGGTCAGGAAACGAGTTGGGAACGTAACCATTTGTGATAGGGAATGAGATATAGGGAAGCTATGTGCTGTACTGCCCGCTGCGTCTGTGTAAGTAGAGAATCCAAGCCAGTTTTTTGTGGTGGACATTAAGGTCACCAAATACATGTACTTGTGCGCTAGTGTCAAGAGAGAGTGAGGTGTCTATGCTTTCAGAGACTTTGTTTATTATGGTGCAGTCCTGGGTCGAGGGGGAGCGGTAGAGAAAATAAAAGTAACTAATGTTATGTTGCATAGTAATCGTCTGTATTTTTGAGATGATGTGTTTTCATTGATTGAGATTGTCGGACTGACTTCCTCATCTTGGTTGTTATTGTCACAACGTTTCGGCCGTTTTGCCCTCCGGACTTCATCAGGTGTTTTATATCGAACTGGGGAACCGTTTGTTAGGAGTCTCGAACCCAACCCTTTATTATTATTACGGGGGTACCGTGTTCGGACTCCAGCTAGGCTCTGGGACATAGTTGCTGATTCTCTGATTTGAATGTTACCTTTTCACTGCCTTCGTTCAGGATTGAACTCAGCACCTTTGGGTAACTGTAAACTTTGATACAACGTCTAGGACCACTCGGCCATATGTCACTAGGACAATTCTTAGTTGTTTTTTGTTAATGTTAAACCTGTTGTTATTCAAGGTTTTCTCTCTCTATCATATATCATAGGTATCCGAATTTCATTCAGCTCTATGCTTGGTTAGCTCAGAAGGTTGTTATATCCGAGCATGTGAGCTGTTTCTTCAAGTTTTCTCACTTTCCAGTGGGTCTCTCTGTTTAGCTAGCTGCGAACCTTTCCATAGAAGAGCGCACATGTGTACCATTGCCAAACTTAATGGAAATGCTGACATTCTTCATAGAAACAACCTACTTCAGAATGGGTACTGACCTATATCGACAAGAGGAGGGGCTAGCTATGGGCTCGCCATTATCACCAGTGATGGCGAACATATACATGGAATACTTCGAAGACATGGCCTTAGGTTCAGCTCCCTTAAAGCCCACCATGTGGCTAAGATACGTTGATGACACCTTCATACTCTGGCCCCATCAGGTAAACATCCAGGCTCTCCTAGACCATGTGAACTCAATAAGACCATCGATACAGTCACAATAGAGAAAGAAAAAGATAACCAACTGGCCTTCCTTGATATACTCATATCACGCACAGAGCATGGGTTTAAGACATTCGTATATCGCAAGCCTACCTTCACCGGACAATACCTAAATTTCAACTCCCATCACCTATACAGCATCAAACATGGAATGGCACGCTGCTTACAACATCGAGCAGAGACAATAAGTAGCGACACCTTTACATACCACCAAGAAATTGTTAGGTTGAAGAATACCCTCCATCGTAACAACTACCCTGATAGCATACTATCCACCAGACGTGTTAATAGTATAAGAGAGCAGAATGAAACCCAAAAACCTCCAACGGTCTGCCTACCATACATACGAGGCATCTCCGAAAAGATTCAGAGAATATGTGCCCCCTACAACATCAGGACGGTATTCAAGAGCGAGTCAACACGAGTGAAGCCCCGCATGGAGGAGAGCATGACCAAAAACTGCATATACTCCATCCCATGCAGTTGCAGAAAGGTTTACAAGCCCCCTTAAAGTAAGGGTGGAAGAACACCGAAAAGCGGTAACTAAAGGGGAGACGGAAAAATCGGGTATAGCCAACCATGTCTGGATAGAGAGGGGGGTGAGCCATCGCATCCTATGGGATGAAGTAAAAATAATAAACAGAGAGACCCACTGGAAAGTGAGAAAACTTAAAGGAACAGCTCACATGCTCGGACATAACAACCTACTGAGCAAACCAAGCATAGAGCTGAATGCAATTTGGACACCTCTGATAGAGAGAGAAAACCTTGAATAACAACATAGGTTTAACATTAACAAAAAACAACTAAGGATTGTCCTAGTGACATATGGCCGAGTGGTCCTAGACGTTGTATCAAAGTTTACAGTTACCCAAAGGTTCTGAGTTCAATCCTGAACGAAGGAAGTGAAAAAGTAACATTCAAAACAGAGAATCAGCGCCTAGTTGGAGTCCGAACACGGTACCCCCGTAATAATAATAAAGGGTTGGGTTCGAGACTCCTAACAAACGGTTCCCTAGTTCGATACAAAACACCTGATGAAGTCCGGAGAGTAAAACGGCCGAAACGTTGTGACAATAACAACCAAGATGAGGAATCTCAAGTTATGTTGCATGTTAAGTCTAAAGCACATAAAGGCTTGATCGTCCGATTCTAGTTTTGTTTCTCTAGTCAAGGGGAGGGTGTAACGAATGTAATCTCCAAGCCCATGCATATGTCTGTCAGAATGCTTACGACAGAATGGGAAATATCCATCCATGTTAAAGTAGTTAGAGGGGATGGAGGAGAGTAGGCTAGTGCTACGACATCCGGGGTATTTGTTAGGAGAAATGCTTCAACATCAGCTAAATTAGTTCTAAGCCCACGGATGTTTGTAAATGCGAGCCTCAAGGGAGGAGGCAAGTTGGATTTTTTTTTACCCTAAGCCTGGTTTAAGCTTATTTTTAGATTGTACTGTCATCATATTTTTTTAAAAAGAGTTTCAGTTTGGGTAAGGGGGAGCTGAACAGGAGGTTATGGAGAGTATCAGACATGCAACACAACTAGACCATCAGTTGACCTTTCTTCAACTGATATGAAGAAATTACTTTTTCAAAAAGTGGGGGATCACTTTCCTATATAAATTTAACATAAAATGAGCACCCACTTTCTAACCACTTAGTAATTTCTTCATATCATAAAACAAATTTAACTGTGATATTCGTTTTCAGCATCCCCCAAAACCAACGCTGTTGTTTTTACTTAGAGATTCGTTCATTTTTTCATAAGTTTGGACGTTAATAATGCTGTCAGTAAGCTTACACGAACGGTTTACAAAATATACTTTTATTTTTCGTTCGTTTTTTTTTTTTTTTTTTTTTTTAGATGAGTATTCAATTATAGAAATTGTATAGTTTTTAGCATGCATTTCTGCAGTTTAATTAACCGCTTTTCCGTGAGTAACGTGCTGACATTAACCATTAAAGCAGAAGATCCGTGTAATATTTCGCAAAAATTAAACTTCAGAAGCACCTGTTACCAACTATACAAGTTCTATAATGAAAAACGAACGAAAAACAAAAGTATATTTTTCTAAACTTACTGACAGCATAATTAGCGTCCTAAATTATGAGATGAAAAAATCAACGAATCCTTTAGTAATAAAAAAAAAAAAAAATCAGCGCTGGTTTTCGGGGGTGCTGAAAAGGAATATCATAGTTAAATTTGTTTATGATATGAAGAAATTACTAGGTGGCCAGAAAGTGGCTGCTCATTTTACGTTAAATTTATATAGGAAAGTGATCACCCACTTTTTGAAAAAGTAATTTCTTCATATCATGAAAACTACTTATCTGTCCCAAATTTAAATGTGATATTCGTCTTCAGCACCACCGAAAACGTATAAAAGTCGGCAGTTTAAAGTTTTTTGAGGAGGTGGAAAAAAACTTGACATTGACCCTTTTTAGAAAGACATTCGGTATTTACGTAAACGTTACCAACATTCCAAAGTGAACGGAACGAACTGGATTCGAACTTGACACGCTCAGGTTACTAGCCCATGTTGTTAGCCACTTGGCAACTGGTTTCTTTTCCATAATCTTTTTTATATCTAACTCATTTACTGGCGCCTGGTTTAGCGTAACTTATTTAAATATATATTATACACTAGCTGGCAGCCCGGCGTTTCCCGGTCGTACAATACGCTTATTTATACAGATTGCGTATGTATTATTATAGAATCAATCCTCTATTGAATATTATATATTACGAGGAATAATTCGCAAAGTAAAAAAAAAAAAAAATTAAAATAAAATAAGATGATGATAATGTCGTTCATCAAATTCTGTCAGTGCTTGTTTACAATATCACGTCAGCTGATATTTAAACTTGACGATGAAAGTCCTGGAAAAGTTACTTCTGATTAATGCTTAGTTTTAAAATATGCAAACGAAGAAATGATTTGCGGAGATTTTAAGTGGTACGTCTTCGTTTATTGTAAATTGCACTTATTAATAAGAATTTTTTAAAATAAAATAGTGAGGAACACTCGGGCTTGAACAAGGAATAACTCGATATGAGGAAAGGAACTCTCTCTATCTCTCTATCTCTCTTTCTCTCTCTATCTCTCTCTATCTCTCTATCTCTCTCGATCTCTCTTTCTCTCTCTATCTCTATCTCTCTATCTCTCTTTCTCTCTCTCTCTATCTCTCTCTATCTCTCTCTATCTCTATATCTCTCTATCTTTCTTTCTCTCTCTATCTCTATCTCTCTATCTCTCTCTTTATCTCTCTCTCTCTCTATCTCTCTATATCTCTCTCTCTCTCTATATATATATCTTTATCTCTCTACCTTTATCTCTCTCTCTCTCTCTCTATATATATATATATATATATATATATATCTCACACACACACACACACACACACACACACACACACACACACACACACACACACAAAGTGATTTTATATAATAATAGTGACAGAGATTCTAGTCCCACGCATTTATTGTCACCGATTTTTAGTATCATTAAACCACGGTAATCCTCAGAATATATGGCGAAAACCTAGTTTATTCAGGCTATTCGTAACTAAAATCCAATTAATTAATCTCTAGTATCAGGATAGTTCGGACGACTATTCCCAGTTTGAATGTTATTTTCACAACGTTTCGGTCGATATAACACCCGATGTTCCTCAGATTTATCTTGTCGAACTCGGGAATCTGAATGGAATTTCGAACGAAACTTTTTAATTAATCCACAGGGGTAGCATCAGGTTACGTCAGCCATTATCGGGTAGAAGTAATTCGCAACATTTAGGAAAGTTTAATTTACAACCGTTATGCTCCAGGTTTTTGCGGACTATTTAGATTACCGAGCACGATAGAAAGATCCCCAAGGTCAACAAATCGATCCCAAGTTCGGCAAGATACATTTTAAGAAGGTTGAGGGTTACATCGACCGAAATGCTGTAGAAATAAAACACTCAAGATGAGAAAAGTAGTCCGAATAATCCAAATAATACGAATTATCAATGTTCATCGAAAAAAATTCAGAAAAAATAGTTAAATTAATGTTTTTTAAGTTTGCTTTTCTCCTCACATTTTTGGATATTTTTTGTTCGCTTTTTTTTTTCAATTTAGAAACGATACAAAAATCTATCCTTGCAGATTTCGTTTTTGCGTTTTACGACAATCCATTTGTTATTAATCGATTTTAAATTGCACCCCAAAGGCCCAAAGTCCCTCTCCCAATAATAACACGCATTTCAATTTATTATTTAATAATTATTTAATCATAAATGGCGATTTTCTCTTGCTTGTTCTTCTAAATAAATATTTTTTATGTTTTGTTATTGAAGCGAAACCGATTTCTTTTTACCTTTGGGGGATCTGTTTTTAATTTGAAGAGATTTCAATTTTTCCAGTTGTATGAAACGAATAATTATTGAAATGTTTCTCGTTGTGTTGTTCAAGTCATTGTTATTAGCGTTGAAAATGGTGATATAGAGAAGTTAAAAGATCTGCCCCCGCCTCCTCGTCTTTGTTGCCTTCAGGGACTTTTTTAGAAATAGAAATAAGCAGCATTTTTTGATTTACGTTATGAATTTCAAAGGGAATCTTTTTTGTAATGTAAAAAAGATTTTTAAAGTGTGTAAAAATATAAGATTGAAAAAAAATATATTTATAATACATGTTTTAAATTCACTTAGTTTTTCGTTTAAAAATGAACGGAACAATTTTCAGAGTATTTTATTTATTTATTTGTTAATTAGTTTTTCTTTCATTCGTTCTTTTTTTTTAAATCTTCTTTTCTTTCTTTTATTAATTTATTTTTATTCTTACCTTCCATTTTTCTTTGTAATCGTTTTGTCATTCGAGGGTTGTTCCAAAAGTAAAACCTCCCACACGGTTAACTCAAGAAGTTAAGGAACTACGAAGACAGGAGCGGTACTATTAGATCGAGCAATCTTTTGTGCTCCAGGATTTATTTTTGAACACAGTCACCATTACTCCAGTGCACTTTTGCCAAGAATTCAATGACGAATCTCTGTTCTAACGCACGTCTATGACAGGGTTTATTTCCTAGATTTTTACACCGTCAATATCTGCAACGAAATGATGAAACCTTTGCATAAGTCATGTTATTTGCAATTATTTATTTAGTTGTTCTTTCATTCATTAATTCTTTCTTTCATTCTTTCTTTATTCGTTGTTGCTCTTTCATTAATTTTACTGTCAATCTCTTTTCGTTCATTTCCTTTTCTTCCTTTCATTTAATTTTTTATTATTATTTCCTTTATTTTTTCTTTTGTTTTTCATCCATTCTTTCTTTCAATCTTGCTTTCATTAGTTCTCGTTTCTTTCCTTCATTATTATTTATTTTTTACTCTTTCTTTATCAATTCTTATAATATTTTCTTTTATTCGTTTATTTTTTCCTTCATTTTTCCTCTTATTTACCTTTCGTTCTTTTGTCTTTTTTATTAATTAATGAATACTTGTAGTTTTTCCTTTAATTACTTTTTAAGATATTTATTCTTTCTAAATATCTTTGATTAATATTTTTAATATTTCTTTAATTAATTATTTTTAATATTAAACTTATTTTACTTATTCGTCTACACTGTAATTTTCTATTTTTTACTTTTTTACAATCGGTTTGTTTCTTTTTTTTTCTTTTTTTGCGAAGTTGCTTTTTTTTTAATTTACCAAGTTTCCAAAATCTTTTCTGTTTCTTTCTTTCACTCATTCTTTAATTCTTTCTTTTTTCGTTCTTTATTCTTTCTTTGTTATTTTCTTTTCTTTCATTTTGCATTCACTATTACTATAAAATTTTATTGTCTTTCATTAATCATTCATTATTTTGTTCATCATTTCTTTCTTTTTCATTTTTACTTTCTTTCATTTTTCATTTATTATTTCTATCACTTTTCTTATTTTTCTTTAATCATTCATTGTTTTGTTCATCATTTCTTTCTTTTTCATTTTTCTTTCATTTTTACTTTCTTTCATTTTTCATTTATTATTTCTATCACTTTTCTTATTTTTCTTTAATCATTCATTGTTTTGTTCATCATTTCTTTCTTTTTCATTTTTCTTTCATTTTTACTTTCTTTCATTTTTCATTTATTATTTCTATCACTTATTACTCTTATTTTTCTTTAATCATTCATTGTTTTGTTCATCATTTCTTTCTTTTTCATTTTTCTTTCATTTTTACTTTCTTTCATTTTTCATTTATTATTTCTATCACTTTTCTTATTTTTCTTTAATCATTCATTGTTTTGTTCATCATTTCTTTCTTTTTCATTTTTCTTTCATTTTTACTTTCTTTCATTTTTCATTTATTATTTCTATCACTTTTCTTATTTTTCTTTAATCATTCATTGTTTTGTTCATCATTTCTTTCTTTTTCATTTTTCTTTCATTTTTACTTTCTTTCATTTTTCATTTATTATTTCTATCACTTATTACTCTTATTTTTCTTTAATCATTAATTGTTTTGTATATTTTATTTATTTATTTATTTTATTCTTTATTTGCTTTTTTATTGTTCTTTTTTTTCTTTATTTTTTTCAGTCTTTCATCATTATTTCTATTTTCACTCTCTCTCTCTCTATTTGTTTGTGTCGTTGTGTCTTTGTGTCTTTTATCGTTGCATTGAATAAAAGATTTAGAACGTAAGAAAGAAAATCTCACATTGTAAATTCTTTTATTCAACGCTTTTACGTTTGGTTAATGCAATCTCATTTTTTTCCTTTTAGTTCTTTTATTGTGAATTATTTAATTATTTCATTGTTGATTATTTCATTGTTAATTATTCCATTTGTCAACTGTAAACTATTTTATTATTTAATTGTAAATAATTTTATTATTTCATTGTAATTTCTTTTATTATTTAAATGTAAATTATTGTATGATTTCCATGTAAATTAGTTTATATTCTATAGTAAATTATTTTATAATTTCATTTAAAATTATTTTATTATTCTATTGTAAATTATTTCATTATTTATTTGGTAATTATTTTATAATACTATTGTAAATGATTTTATTATTTGATTTTAAATTATTTTATTATTCTATTGTAAATAATTTTATTATTTCATTGTAAATTATTTTATTATTTATTTGCTAATTATTTTATAATTCTATTGTAAATGATTTTATTATTTTATTGAGAAAATGATTATTATTCTATTTTAAATTATTTTATTATTTAATTGTAAATAATTTTATTATTTCATTGTAAATTATTTTATTATTTATTTGCTAATTATTTTATAATTCTATTGTAAATGATTTTATTATTCTATTTTAAATTATTTTATTATTTCATTGTAAATTACTTTATTTTTCATTGTAAATTATTTTAACATTCTATTATATATCATTGTATTATGTCATTGTGAATTTATTTATTATTTAATTGTAAATTTATGTAATATTCTATTGTAAATTTTCTTATTATTCTATTGTAAACTATTTTAACTTGTAATTTTCATCATTATTACATTGGAAATTATTTTATTATTTTATCGTAAATTATTATTTCATTGTAAGATATTTTGTTATTTAATTTAAAATTATTTTGTTATTTCACTCTGAATTATTTTATTATTCTACGTTAATTATTGCATTATTTCATTTGAAAGTATGCTATTGTATAATTTGATTGTAACTTATTTTATTATTTCATTGTAAGTGTTTTTATTTTAAATTATTTTATTATTTAATTGTAAATAATTTTATTATTCTATTGTAAATAATTTTATTTTAATTATAAATTATTGTATTATTTAAGTATAAATTATTTTATTATTTTATTGTCACTAATTTTATTGTCAGACAGTAAATTATTTGATTATTTCATTGTAAATTATTTTATAATTTTTTTGTAAATTATTGTATTACTTCATTGTAAATTATTTTGTTATTTATTTGTACTTTATTTTATTATTTTATTATAAATTATTTTATTATTCTACTTCAATTGTTTTTTTATTATTTACATTGTAAATTATTTTAGTAGCCTCTTGTAAATTGGTTAAATATTACATTGTAAATTATTTTCATTCTGTTGTAAATTATATTCTTAGTTCATTGTAAATTATTTTAATTTTCTATTATAAATTATTGTAATATTTAAGTGGAAATTATTTTATTGTATTGGAAATTGTTTAATTATTTCATTGTAAATTATTTTATCATTCAATTTTTAATTATTTCATTATTTACTTGCTTATCATTGTTTGTATTAGTTTTAATCTTTCATTGTAAATTATTGTATTATTTTATTGTAACTTTTTTATTATTTCATAGTAAATAATTTTATTATTTACTTGTAAGTTTTTTAGTATTTACCTGGAAATTATTTTATTACATTGCTAATTATTTTATTATTTCATTGCTCATTAATTTATCATTTCTGATGTAAATTATTTTATAAATATTATTGTTTCAATATAAATTATTTTATTCTTTTATTTAATTGTAAATTTATTATTTCTTTCATCCTTTCTGAAGATTTTTAAATTCCCACCAAGTTTGTGTTCAGGTTACATACCCCAACATATATTTATATTTGTACTAGAAATATACTTGTCCTGGATTTGTACTATTACATCCCAGACATAATAAATTCCAAACTTATGTCCTCTTGCAAATATTTACATCCAGATATTATAATACTAATCTTATTCCAATTTTGATCAAGCCTGTTTGATTCCAGAAATATATACAATTAAGAATTAAGCTGAAGATGTCTTTAGAAGCCATTGAAATTCAGTGAATCTTGCATAATTTGTGTCTAATATATTTGTATTTGATGTAATGAAAATATGAAATACTTGAATTTTTACATGGAACGTTGTGTCCATATTGTGCCTCCTAAATTCATTTCAAATACTCCGTTTTTCTGTCCTTATTTTAAAGTTATTCTATTCAAAATCTATGTCGTTTCATTTAAAACTATTAACTGGATAACTATAGCCCTTACCTTCGCGTCAATTCTTCCTCACCCTATCACCCCATGCGAGTTTAAACATGCACAAACTATCAAATCGAAACGAACAAAATAGCAGACTTTTAGAAGACAAAATTTTGTCTTATACTCGACATGAGCTATGCTCTCTATAGGATGAAAGCTTGTTGTAAAGCTAAAAAGACAATCAAATATAAGAATACGCTAAAACCAGGCCAAAACTCAAACAAAAACAACCTGCCTTCTCCCTTGAGGCTCGCATTTACGAACATCCGTGGGCTTAGAACTAAATTTAGCTGATGTTGAAGTATTTCTCCTAACAAATACCCCGGATATCTTAGCACTAAGTGAAACTAACCTACACTCCTCCATCCCCTCTAACTACTTTAACATGTACCCTAATAAACAAAGTCTCTGACAGCATAGATACAGCACACTAGTATGGAGTATTGCTGTCACATTTGGGCTGGTGCATCTGCTGCTAGTCTCTCGCTCCTAGACAAGGTTCAAAAGAGAGTCGCCAATCTGATAGGCCCTGAACTGGCATCTAAGCTTCAGCCTCTGTCCCATCGACGAAACGTTGCGTCCCTCTGCCTGTTCTACAAGTATTTTAATGGTGAATGCTCTGACGGACTGTCACGGTGCAGACACCCTCGACAAACCCGACAGGCAGCTAAATCCTACCCCTACACAGTAGAGACCCCTAGATGTAAAAGTTCTTTCTATTCCGGTAGTTTCTTCCCCAGAACCGCTAGACTCTGGAATTCCATTCCAGGTCCCTGCTTCCCCAACTGTACTGACATGCAGAAGTTCAAGTGTAACGTGAACCGACATCTTGCTGCCCAAATCCCAACATAGTGCTCCAGTAGTTGCTGCCCCTGATAGTAGCCCCCTACACCAAAGTAGCAATGTGCTTTGTTTGGGGTGAAGATGCAAAAAACAAAAACAAAAAAAAAACAAACACGTAACTTCTCTATATCTCATTTCCTATAACATATGGTTACGTTTCCAACCCGTTTCCCAGACCAGCAATAACAACATGCATCACTTCTAGATCTGTTTTTGACCACAGTTCCCGATGACTGTGTAACAAATGCCCACAGCCCTCTTGGGAACGCCTATCATGCAGTGGTAATGGTTCAAATCGCCCTAAACTCTAGAGCCAGGTTCACTTCAACTTGTGCAGCTGCCATAGTGCAAAGGCAGCATGTGTACCACAAATTTAACCGACATAAGTCCAGTTCAAACAGGCAGAAGTACATAGAAGTCAGAAATAACTGTAAGAAAGAAATAGCGACAGCTAAGAGAGAATTTACTGAAACCACCTAAAAACGCATCGAAGCACAGAAATTAGGAACCCGAGACTTCTGGAAAATCTACAACAGTGTAGTTAATAATGGGAAATCAACAATTCCCCCACTATCCAACAATCATGAGGTTGTTTGCTCAACAACTGAGAAGGCTAACATGCTTGCAAGACGCTTTGCCTCAAACTCCATACTGGACCCTACTAACCACCCCTCCCTGACTTTCCTTTGCAGACAGAATCCACGCTAGACGATCTGAAAATCACCCCTGCTCAAAATCACCCTTGTATCATAAGAAAGCTTGACACTGCAAAAGCATGTGGACTTGATCTCATCCCGGCTGTGTTATTAAAAAAGTGCGCCGCCGAAGTAGCTCCAGTTCTCTCCAAACTTTACAACAAATGCCTTAATGAATCTTGCTTTCCTGCCTGCTGGAAAACTGCTTCTGTAGTGCCAGTTTTAAAGAATTCTGGCGAAAGAACGTACCCAGTAAATTATGGCCCCATTAGCCTCCTCCCACTTTTCGTCAAAATATTTGAGACCATAATTAACCATGCTCTAGTCCATCACCTTAAAGATGCTAAACTTCTGACTGACCAACAATATGGATTTAGGCAAGCCCGTTCCACAGCAGACATCCTAACTGTAATCTCAGAACGTATATACTAGTAACTGGACAAAGCGGGGGAGGGCAGAGCGGTAGCTCTAGATATATTTAAGGCTTTTGACAGGGTATGGCATGAGGGTCCTCTCAAGAAAATAAGATCATACGGTATCACTGGAAGAATACATAACATAATTAGATCCTTCTTATATAAGAGAAAATTCCAGGTTGTACTTGACGGTCGTACATCCAAACAATATGATATAAATGTGGGAATGCCTCAGGGGTCTATCCTTGGACCTCTATTATTCCTAATATTCATAAATGACCTCCCTGACAAAATTGTCTGTGAGATGGGTATATATGCTGATGACACCACACTCTATAACAGACATGACAGGAAAACAAATGAACACATATCTTTTTTTTTTTTTTTTTTTTTATTACATTTTCACCCCAAACAAGGCAAATTGCCACTTTGGTGTAGGGGGCTACTATCAGGGGCAACAACTACTGGGGTACTATGTAGGGATTTGGGCAGCAAGGTGTCGGTTCACGTTACACTTGAACTTCTGCACGTCAGTACTGTTGGGGAAGCAGGGACCTGGAATGGAATTCCAGAGTCTTGCGGTTCTGGGGAAGAAACTATTGGAGTAAAAAGATCTTTTACATCTAGGGACCTCTACAGTGTGGGGGTGGGATCTAGTAGCCTGTCGGGTTTGTCGAGGGTGCTCGCGTCGTGGGGGCACAAGTGATTGCAGTTCATCAGAGCATTCACCACTAAAATACTTGTAGAACAGGCAGAGGGATGCAACATTTCGTCGATGGGACAGAGGCTGAAGCTTAGATGCCAGTTCAGGGCCTATCAGATTTGCGACCCTCTTTTGAACCTTGTCAAGGAGCGAGAGACTAGTAGCAGAAGCACCAGCCCAGATGTGGCAGCAATACTCCATACATGGGCGAATGGTGGCCTTATAGAGGTACAGGATACTTTCGGGTGTTAGTAGTTTTCTAGCACGGTAGAGAGAGCCTACCTTTCTTGCAGCGGCCCTGGCAATGCCTTCAATGTAATTGTTCCAACTCATGTTTCCTGTGAACGTTAGGCCAAGGAGTTTGAAAGATGGACTCTCAGATAAAGGGTCGTTGGCCATTGCTATTGGTGGTAGAGAGGGTTTCTTGTAATTATTGAATGAAACTAGTTTAGTCTTGGCAGCATTGAACGCGACCAACCACTTTTGTCCCCATTCCACTACAGATTAGAGGTCTTCCTCTAATGTTTCTGCCATTTCTTTAGAAATGTGTTCATTCGTCTTCCTGTCGTGTCTGCCATAGAGTGTAGTGTCATCAGCATATATACCCATCTCAGAGGCAATGTTGTCGGGGAGGTCATTTATGAATATCAGGAACAATAGAGGTCCAAGGATATAACCCTGGGGCACTCCCGCATTTATATCATATTGTTTAGATGTGCGACCGTCGAGGACTACCTGGATTTTTCTCTTATCTAAGAAGGATTTAATTAAGTTAAGTATTCTACCAGTGATACCGTAAGATCTAATCTTCCTGAGGAGACCCTCATGCCATACCCTGTCAAAAGCCTTAGATATATCTAGAGCTACCGCTCTGCCTTCCCCCGCTTTGTCCAGTGATTGGTATATACGTTCAGAGATCACGGTGAGGATGTCTGCTGTGGAACGGGCTTGTCTAAATCCATATTGTTTGTCAGTCAGTAGTTTAGCATCTGTAAGATGATGGACTAGAGCATGGTTAATTATGGTCTCAAATATTTTGGCAAAAAGTGGGAGGAGGCTAATGGGGCGATAATTTGACGGGTCTGTCCTTTCGCCAGAATTCTTGAATACTGGTACAACAGAAGCAGTTTTCCAACAGCCCGGAAAGCAAGCTTCATTAAGACATTTGTTGTAGAGTTTGGAGAGAACTGGAGCTACTTCGGCTGAGCACTTTTTTAATAGCACAGCTGGGATAAGATCGGGTCCACATGCTTTTGAGGTGTCAAGGTTTTTTATGATAGCATGCACCTGAGCAGGGGTGGTTTTCAGATCGTCTAGTGTGGCGTCTGTCCGCATAGGAAAGTCAGGTAGGGGGTGGTTGGAAGGGTCCAGTGTGGAGTTTGAGGCAAACCGACTGGCAAGCATGTTAGCCTTGTCGGTTGCTGAGGAGACAACCTCGTGATTGTTGGTTAGTGGGGGAATTGTTGATTGCCCATTATTTACTACACTGTTGTAGATTTTCCAGAAGTCTCGAGTTCCTAGTTTTTGTGCTTCGATGCGCTTTTTAGTGGTTTCCGTAAATTCTCTCTTAGCTGTCGCTATTTCTTTCTTAACGTTATTTCTAGCTTCTATATACTTCAGTCTGTTTGAACTGGACTTATGTCGGTTAAACCTACGGTATGCATGCTGCTTTTGAGTAATGGCAGTTGCACAAGTCGACGTAAACCATTGGGGAGAGTGGGGCTTACTATAAAATTTCCGCATGGGAACATGCGCTTCGATTGCAGTTTTGAACCAGTCAGTGGTCTCGTTTGCACACTGTTCAGCAGGGAGAGAGAAAATATTTTTCCATGGAGCATCTCTAATTAGTTCCCTGATGGCTTCCCAGTCAGCCTTTTTATAATATCTCGTTGTTTTGAGCACTGGCTCTTCAGTTTTGGGACTAGAGTTTAGGGCGATTTCAACCATTATCACTGCATGATCAGCGTTCCCGAGTGGGCTGTGGGCCTTCGCTATGCAGTCATCGGGAACTGTGGTCAAAAACAGATCTAGAAGTGATGCGTGTTGTTCTTCCTGGTCAGGGAAACGAGTTGGAAACGTAACAATTTGTGATAGGGAGTGAGATATAGCGAAGCTATGGGTTGTGCTGCCCGCTGCATCTGTGTGAGTAGAGAATCCAAGCCAGTTTTTGTGGTGGACATTAAAGTCACCAAACACATGTATTTGTGCGCTAGTGTCGAGGGACAGTGCCGTGTCTATGCTGTCAGATACTTTGTTTATTATGGAGCAGTCCTGAGTCGAGGGAGAGCGGTAGAGAAAATAATAGTAGCTAATACTGTGTTGCACGTTTAGTCTAAAGCACATAAAGGCTTGATCATCTGTTTCTAGGTTTGTTTCTCTAGTCAAGGGAAGGGTATTACGAATGTAAACTCCAAGTCCGTGCATATGTCTGTCAGAGTCCTTACGGCAGAGTGGGAGATATCCAGGCATGTTAAAGTGGTTAGAGGGAATGGAGGAGTGTAGGTTAGTCTCACTTAGTGCTAAGATATCCGGGGTATTTGTTAAGAGAAATGCTTCAACATCAGCTAAGTTAGTTCTAAGCCCACGGATATTTGTGAATGAGAGCCTCAAGGGAGGAGGCAAGTTGAATTTGTTTGTCCCTAATCCTGGTTTAAGCTTATTTTTAGATTGTACTGTCGTCATATTTTTTTTTAAGAGTTTCGGTAAGGGGGAGCTAAACAAGAGGTTATGCGGAGCTTCAGACATGCATCACAAGTAGACCATCAGCTGACCTTTCTCCAATTAGGATTGTGGCCTCAGGAAAGCCCACCGGGGATGAGTGCAGGGTCCCTTTCCATGCGCGTCATGGCACTGCAAACAACCCGATATTATTCAACTGTTGATGGAGCAGCCGCTCTAAGCGCTACCAAAGAGTTAGGGCTCCTGTACTACCAGTCGGGAACAGCAGCCAGGAACTGTCAATCCGGTACCCTCAACCCTTTAGAAGAAGGTCAACCCAATCTAACCGCTCAGGCATATCTTATACTCAAGCACTCCCAAATGTTCAGTTATAGGGGTGGGGCATGCTGGGAATGGGGAAGAACGGCGTTCATTGCCCTAGCCAGGAAACAAGATCTACCGCTTGGTGTTTCTGTCGAATCACTGAGATAGTGTCTCTGCGCTTGACTAATAGGCAAAGAAGGAGTATGGAAGCCGGGCGATAGACAGAGCCTATCTACTCCTTAAGCAATTTAGGTTTGCAAACCGGTGAATTTGTTTGAGTCACCAGCTCTAGGAAGGTTGTCATCCAAGACTGAAGAGGCCTCTCTCCCCTTTGGTTTAGTTTCAGAGTTTTCCTTCTCCTAGACGGATGATCTGGGAAGACCTACTGGGTCCGTCAGCCCTGAGAGGGTTTTCTCCGCGCCTAGGTTCTAATCTAGGTATTTCTGTGACCCCGCATGGTTAGTGTTACTGAGTTAGTTTGTGGGGGATTATATCTCTACTGATTAGTTACACTCCTCAAAGTGATTTAAGGACATGCTATTTAATTGTTAATGGATAAAGGGGGTGGGTGAAGTTCATGCAGTGTAAGCGTCTATGATTGTAAGAGGGCTTGTTAGGGAGGAGATAATGTGGTTTTTGTCTTACCCTTTTTTATTTTATTTATGTTAGCTTAGGTCTAGGGTAATGTTACAGTATGAGTAGGTATTAAGAATTGAGCTACGAGTTGTGCCCGAGCTATTTTAGATGATAGGAGGGTTAAGATGTAAGTGCAATATAGCATGGATAAGACAGCAAGTATTGAGTCATGCGTAATTAGGTGAATAGATATATATGGGCAGGTTTTCAGTAGGTGCGAATAGAGTTGGAGTTGTAGGTATTTTTTAGTAAGAGTCATGGGGCGTTTTGCATAACAAGGAGTGTCGTTTCAATAACGTAATTAATCGTTGCAAAACTCGAGGAGACAGTTATGTAGTGCAGATCGCTTTCTTTCTGGGTACTTTGGCTGTTAAGTACCTGCCTTTGTGTGCATAGGCTGTTAAGTCCCTTACTGGATAGGAATGAGCTGTAATGCATGCCTTAGAGGTAGAAATGTATAGATGTTTAGTGATGGTTATTAAAACAGTTTGCATGTGAGGGATTAGGGGCTGGAAGTTAGCGATTCAACTACAGATGCGGAGCAATGTGGGAGTTTAGTGGCGGATAGGTTGGAAGGAGTAGATTGTTAACGTTCAAGAGAAGAGGGGTTATTTATTTACAGATGGATTTCCATTAGGATTTTTGAGTTACAGGTAAGGTTTAGTCTGAAGAAGGGAGGAAATTTTTTTTTTTTTTTTTTTTTTTATGCATGCAGGTAAGACAAACGCAATCGTCTTGGAGGTAAAATGTATAGGATTTCGTAGCTAGCTATTAGGTTTTTCCCTCCCAGTTATAGGGACAGCTAATTAATGGGATTTGGAATTGTAGTCATTAAGGTCAGGCGCAGAGTGTTGCATCTATTCAGAAAATTAGCCCTAGTATCACAGCTGGGATTATGTATATTGCAGTTAAAAATATAGTGCCAGTCAAATTATGAGCCACGTGCAGTGGTTTGGTATGGTATGGGTATCTAAAGAAATGGCAGAAATACTAGAGGAAGACCTCTGATCCGTAGTGGAATGGGGACAAAAATGGATGGTCATATTAAATGCTGTCAAGACTAAACTTGTTTCTTCCAATAATTACAAGAAACCTTCCCTACCGCCAATAGCAATGGCCAATGACTCTTTATCTGAAAGTACATCTTTTAAACTCCTCAGCCTTACGTTCACAGGAAACATGAGTTGGAACAATTACATTGAAAACATTGCCAGGGCCGCTGCGAAGAACGTAGGCTCTCTCTACCGTGCTAGAAAGCTATTAACGCCTGAAAGTATCCTATACCTCTATAAGGCCACCATTTACCCATGTATGGAGTATTGTTGTCATGTTTGGGCTGGTGCATCTGCCACTATTCTCTCGCTCCTAGGCAATGTTCAAAAGAGAGTCGCCAATCTGATAGGTCCTGAACTGTCATCTAAGCTTCAGTCTCTGTCCCATCGACGAAATGCAGCATCCCTCTGCCTGTTCTACAAGTACTTTAACGGTGAATGCTCTGACGAACTGCAAGCACTTGTGCCCCCGCGACGTAAATACCCCCGACAAACCCGACAAGCAGATAAATCCCACCCATTCACAGTAGAGATCCCTAGATTCAGGAGAGCCTTCTACTGCAGTAGTTTCTTCCCCAGAACAGCTAGACTTTGGAATTCCCTTCCGGGTCCCTGCTTCACCGACTGTACTGACATGCAGAAGTTCAAGTGCAACGTGAACCGACATCTTGCTGCCCAACTCCCTACACAGTACCCCTGATGCTTATGTCCCTGATAGTAGCCCCCTACAACAAAGTGGCAATTTGCTTTGTTTGGGGTGAAAATGTAATTAAAAAAAAAAAAAAAAAGAAAGAAAGATGCGGAAAAATTGAGAACATGAATAAAATCACGAGTCTAAACTTGAGAACACATTAAGATGTCTATCTTAACGACAATCAGTTATTTTTTTTTTGTTTTTCCATCGCATGATTTACTAAATGTCTATTTGAGAATAAATTGTTTTCGCTCCAAACAAATCATGTTGACACTTGAAACGTAAATGACTACTGTCGAACAGAGTAATATAGAGAGTTAAGCAGCGAGATGTTTGTTCACATTAAATTTAATCTTCTGTACGGTCGGGGAAGCAGGAAATATAGACGGAATTCCAAAATCTAATTCCCGAGGAAAAAAAACAACATTAGAGTTTTCGACCCCTATGGACCGCTATAGTGAAGGAGTGTAATTTTGCTGTTTGTCGGGTTAATTTGAAGTATGTTAATTGAGGAGGCAGAAGAGCATATTCCATTAAAGTAAAACAGACACATGGATGCAACATTGTGGTGATGGTACAGAGGTTGGAGCTTGACCGACAGTGCGAGATCTATTAGATTTGAGAATTGTGACTTGTAGAAGCATAGAATACTTTCAGGTGAAAGTAATTTTCTAGCATGGTAGAGAGAGCCCACCTCCTTTACATCAACCTTGGCAATGTCCTCAATGTATTTGTTCCAATTAATGTTTCCTGCGAATGTTAAGCCGAGGAGTTTGAACGATGAGCGCTCGCGTAGGGTGTTATTTCAATTTCTAATTTATATTCTACGTTTACAGCCTATTGTCACTGCTAATTTAATATTATTAGGCTTGGTTAGTGTTCAGGAAAAGTGAAGGGAAATTATTTGTTTGTAAAAATAAGATTTCATTTTGTAGGGAAGAGAGGAGGTTCGGTTAATAAAACGAAACATGTTATCAAAACTCTTTTGCAACTTTGAAATCAGTTTTCTTTATACATGGCTTCAACAAAAAACAGCAAGAGATCATGAATGAGTTTCTGTAATGCGTTGAGGATGGAGCACGTTAGCCATCCTGGTAGCGGACGCATAATACCCGCTTTTGTTAAATAGAAGGAATAGAGAGATTGTAGTTGCTTGCTCCTCGAGGCAAAAAATGAAGACACGAAAGATGCCGGTATTAAAATTACGCTAAAACAGGGTTACGTATTTGCATATATACAAAGATCATTTATTTACACAGAAGTAGTGAATAATACAAAGTGTGTGTGTGTGTGTGTGTGTGTGTGTGTGTGTGTGTGTGTGTGTGTGTGTGTGTGTGTGTGTGTGATGCATCGAATGAAATGTCCGTTATGGATATGAGCTTGTTGTCTATACGTGTATGGAGTTAAAATGTCAAGTGCTCGTCTGAGCTCCAATCTATGGTTCCCCCCTCGCTAAACTTTCACGAGAAACAATCGTCTAGCTGAAAACACTATCAATAATTCCCCCCCCACTCTTTATCTGTGCCTAAACCTAAACATAGATACCATGAACAAAGTGTATTTTTTAGAACTGCACGCCTGTGGGACTGTCTTCCGTTTGCCTGCATTTCAGCTGACTGTTGTCTTTAAGTCCAACGACGGATTCTCGTCAGAAATCTCGCCAACTCTCGTTCTCACCCATCACAAGTGTTCTTACCCATTTACCTCTCTACTGTAAACCATGATTTGTTTTTCTATTATTCAGCTACACTGAATTCAGCGACATTTTTTTTTAATCTCAAATACCTTCCCCAAACAATGGGCCTCCGTTACTTAAATCTTAAATCTTATGTACTAGCTAAAGAAATATCAGTCAGTCTACGTAGGGCTCCTTATATAACAACATGGCCTTGTGAATAAAACCTTAACACATTAAACATAAAGTAACTAATCTAGAATCAACAACTATGAATAAAGTTGAACATAAGTTATCACGGATTTCGATTACTCTCATGAACATGGTCTTTGAATACACTATAGGCAGCCATAGACCACACGCCGCCCCCTTTTCGTAACCTTTTCTCATGTCGGACTATTCTTCTGGGTCTTATGATAGTTTTACTGCTAGTTCATATTTTCTAACATCAACACATTATTATAGAGAATAGATTTCCACCATTTTGATGTTCCTTTACGATTATTAAAATGAAAATATAATAATACTAAATCTTATGCCTAGAATCCTTACATGATTTTAATTCTAGAAAACGTCTAAAATTGAAGAATTACGATTAAGTTATCTTAAGAGAAATTGTATTCAGAAAATCTTGCTTAATTTTTTTCTTCTTATTATGACGAAAATTTAATGCAAATCTGAAATGTCTGAATTTTCAAATTGTTGATTCTTTCCATATTATGCATTTTTAGAAAACCTTTAAGATACTAAAAAAAAGAAACGTAATTTCGTTATTATTTATTTATTTATTTCAAATGCTTATTGTTTAACTTTTACAAAATTGTGAGATATTTGATTTAAAAAATTGGCTTTCGCCTCTTTTTTAATCTCTTTGCATGAAACTAAAATATCCTGCATTATGATCCTTTACGCTTAGGATTTGTGTTTAGAAATTTATAATAATATAAAACATAAATTGCACCTGGATCTTGATACGCTTGTAAGCACATTTCTTCCCCTATATATATATATATATATATATATATATATATATATATATATATATATATATATATTAGCTAGACGCCCGGCGTTGCCTGGTCGCACAATACGTTTAAACATGATATTTTAATTTATGCAGATTGCGTATGTATTATTATAGAATCAATCCTCTATTGATTGTTATACATTACGAGGAATAATTTGCCCATTAAACTAATTCGCAAAATAAATAAATAAACAAATAAATAAAATAAAATAAATAATTAATGATAATGTAGTTCATCAAATTCTGCCCGTGTTTGTTTACAATATCACGTCAGCTGATATTTAGGCTTAACGATGAATGCCCTGGAAACTCACTTTTAAATTAATGTTTAGTTTTAAAATATGTAAACAAAGAAATGATTTGCGGATATTTTAAATGGCACCTCTTCTTTTATCTTAAGTTGAATTCATTAATACGAAAAAATTAAAATAAAATGGTGAGGTACCAGGATAATTCGATCCGTAGTCGAATTCTCTACTACTGAGCTCTATTTCAAGATGCCCCAAAAAGTTATTTGTGGAGATTTTATTATCTCCCTTACCAGTGCAAACCTAAAATATTCTGCAAAAGCATGTGGACCTGATCTCATCCCAGCTGTGCTATTAAAAAAGTGCGCCGCCGAATTCTTTTTTTTTATCTTTAAGAAAGAAAGAAAGACTATTTTAAAGATCAGATTTCTTCGATTTTCGATACTTATCGGATGAATTTCTGTAAGAAATATATCTAAGAACACTGCCAGACATATAAATGACCTTTGTGTTAAATTTGAAAAAGACAGGCTCGGCCGTTTCGGAAACTATAAGAAAAAACCTCACGCACAAGGTGACTTATATATAACAGTAGAGATTGTATGTATTTGGACAGGATTTTCCATTAAAAAAAAACATTATTTTAGACAACAGAAAGTTTCCGTTTGACAAACCCTGTTTATTTTCTCCATTTTTCTTATTTTTTGGCGTGGGAATTGATTTTCCTTACACGGCATAAATATTCATTTTTTCTCTCATCGTGCATTCATAGGTACACGCAGTTGCCCACACATAAACGCACTCAGAATGTTACTGAGAAGAAAAAAATACAAATTAAAAAAAGCACAAATACACACACATACAGGGATATATACATACACACCCATATACGCTCATATACCCAAATAAACAGATAAATACACAAATAAACGCATACATGCATACGCTTACAGCCATACAGATTCATATATAGACGGTTATGCAGAATTGCACACATAAACGCACACATATAAATATATTCACGCAAACGCACACTTAAATACTCACAGATACACGCATAGATATGCATGTGTACATTCGTCGTCATCAGCGTGCAACCAACTGCCACGTTTATACAATCCGCTTTGAAAGAATATTAAAAACGGACCAAAAAGAGGATGACACCAAATAGAAAAGACAGACAATAAATTTCTACTTGTTTCTATCCAGTTCCCTTTCTTTTTTCTTTTTTTTTTTTTTGCTTCGGGGCAAGTACTCGTGTTTATGAAGAGCGAATCATATAAAGTATCGCTTGAAGTGACCCTTATTAGGAGTCCAAGGAGACAAGTATCGGTCATTAGGAATCCATGAGGAGACAGGTCATAAGAATCGAGAATGTCCTGATCGGAAAATAACGCTTCAGGCGGTTCTAGCGATCTTAACATCAAAGATGGACGATTGATGATTTTTGGGTGTCTTCCAAATGAGAAATCGCCGAAGCTGGAAGCGGTTTTTGTTGATAGACAATCTCCGACAAGGCGCACTTAGTTTAATGAGTAGATCAGCCAAAGATTAGGCCATTTGTTTTTGTTGTTTTGTCATCTTTGTGCCAGGACGTCACTTATCAAATGACCTCAGTCAACAGCGAAACAATTCATACCAACTGACAAGTTCTGGTTTTAATTCAAACATACAAAGAAAATCTCGCAACATAAAGAAAAACATAAAACAAAACAAAACTCCAAACAGCCACTAAAACCTTAAGCAAGAAAATCCCCAGAAAAATATTTAAAAAAATATATACTCATAAATAAAAACATAAAGACTAAAAAAAAACTGCACCCCCACACACAATAAACAAACAAACAAAAAAGAATTAAAAATAACATACAGAAAAATTAAGACTAATAAAATAAAATAAAATCCCTGCAATTGTCCATCAACACTTGAAAGAAGAAAAAAAACATAAACAAAAATACAAAACAAACCCATAAAAACTCTTTCAATGGATAAAAACGTACAACAAAATAAAATATAATCCAAAATAAAAAATCAAATCATACAAATGCAAACATGAAGACTAAAATACGCGCAAATGAAAAAATAAAACCACAAACAAAATAAACATTAAAATAACATAAGAGCAATTAAATCAACAAAATTACGAAATCCTTGCATTCATCCGAAAAAACAAAAACATACGCAAAAATTATGTTGTATAAAAATCACCCCAAACAAAAAACGTATAACAAAATAAAATATAAACCAAAATAAAATCCAAACAAATAAAACAAATGAAAACAATAAAATCAAAGGAAAAGTCTATCGCCACAAAACAGTTATTTGAATAAAAATATAAAATAAATACATATAATAAATAAAAATGAATCACGACATAAAGACCAAAAGCCACTCGTGGATAAGTGTTAATGCGATTGTCTGTTGATGGGTGAAGAATAGTATTTGATAGTTGAAATTGGTAGAACTTTATTAATTAAATAGATGGCTCGACAAGTATTTGTTGACATTGAACTTAAAGATGACCATGTTGTAGACAGTAGGGAAGCACAAATGTGCTTCACATATGGGAAGGTTTTGAAAAAAAAAGTGTTCGTGAAGGTTCCGTTTTAGTTTAGGTACACAACGTAAGAAAATACATTTCTTGGCAATAACTATTCCAGACACTGTAAACTCAGCTTATTAAGGAAATTGTACACTTAGCACAAAGAAACATATTAAACAAAAGATCAGAAATTATATTTAAATGCAAGCATAATAAATAAATTCCTTTGCTACCTTCAACAACTAAAATAAAATAATTAAATTAATAATAAACAAAATAAAACAAAATGTATATATATATATATTATTTTATGTGTATATATAATTATAATATTATATATGACAAGATGATATATTGTGTATATATAATTAGTATTTACTTCAAGAGTGCTCAATGCATGATTAGAGTAGTAGTATGAAAAGATTAACTATAAGCAGCAAGATACCAATAGTTATAATAAAAAATAAAAACAGAAAACTACAGATTAGAAATATTAATCAAAGCCCACGATAACAAGATATTAAAGGAATGTAGTAAAGAACAGTTAAAAACAAATGCGTAGAAGAGGTTATAACTATAGCAACAAGAGCAATTGTTAGAAGAGGTTATAACTGTTATGTTATTGGCTCCGGGAAAATACCGGTTAACCTGCAATGGCCGATTGTCAGTGATTATAGAAAGAATCTATCAATGCGAAAGGTATTTATAGGATGAAAAATATTTATGTTAGAAATGAAAGGAATGTTTTCACAATTAACACAAACAGAGATGTTAGATAAAAAGTATACGCAACAATCATCAGCCGTCATCAGTCAGGAGTGATACGTGTTGATTACAAGAGAGATGTTTTGTATACGTAGGGTTTAGTCAGTGAGTAGTTAGAGATTGAAGGAGATATACAGAGAGTCAAGCCGACCTGTTGTAATGGCTCGGAGCACATGGAGAAGCAAGAAGTCGAACGCCTATCAAATATAGGGAACGTCAGACGAGGGAGCAGCTTTCCAATGGGAAACACTTGTAATACAGTTGCTGAAAAGACAACCCGAATGCGTTGATTCATTGGGATAAATTTTCTTTGAAGCTTTCCGTCAAGCATGACCAAAAATGGGCCAGGTATGTTTCTTCTATTGGCCGATGTAAACCCCCACTTACACGCCCCTTTTTGTTGTAAATGTTTTATGCCCTTTGAACCGTATTTGTGAATTTATCGACACATATAAACATAAGAACTCTAGACGATCATAAGCCCATCCATAAATATATACACGTAATATACATTCAATTGATATCCAAACACATGAACGTTTATATACACACTCTCACTATGCAACACAATAACATTTGAAAGAACAATAATATAACGACTAGAAATAATAAACCAAACCCTAATATCAATCGTCCAAATAGATGTAAAAAGTTACGAATAATAATGCATTTTATCTAATGCCGCTTGTCCAAAGGCATCGTTTACCAAGCAACAATATTTGCACACGAAAACCCGAATAAAAAATATCATGTATGAGGAACATCTCCAGAATTTAAAAGTCGGTATAAAAACCATAAAAACAAACTCAATAACAAAAACACCGATTCAAGAACTATAAGTGAGAACTTAAAGAAGATGAATCGAGCGGAAAATATTGCGATGAACCAGATATTTAAACAACCTGTGTTTGATGTGGTGTTTAATTGCGCTTGTGTCAGATAAGTGGCATGTGAGACCTCGGGGGAGGATGTGGTTGTATTGTCGATGCATATGCTGTATCTTTCAGGTTCGATGCAACGGATACATCATTCAAACGGAACTTATATTTATCATACAGTACTAGCAGGGATACCCGACGGTGTCCGGATTGAATGAGGATCAACAAATTTTTCGTTCTCCTATAGTTTTATTGTTTTCGAAATCGGTGAAATCATCATTTGCACTGTAAAGAATCTACTGTTGAGTTAATAAAATCATATGTAAATAATGGCTTCACTTAAAGTTTAAAATACAAAAGTCAAGTATCATGGTTCAATTATTTTCATTTATTTTGAAGCGTCCGGGTCTTCTAAAAGCACCTACTGCTCGTGCGGTAATAAACTTGTCAAATGCATTTGTGATGTTAGGTTGTATAAAAGTGTTAACTTTGCTCAAAATCGGACTTCCTTCTTTAATCGGATTTTGTCGATTATCGATTTTCGATACTTATCAGATGCATTCCCGTACAAAAACGACGTAAGAACACTTCCAGACACATCAAGTACCTTCGTTAAAAAAAAAAAATCGACCCAGCCGTGTCCAAATCCATAGGGAACTCTCACACACACACACACACACACACACACACACACACACACACACACACACAAAGTTCCTTTTATATACTAGCAGAATAGATATGAGTTTAACGTAATGTTATTCTCGTTCTATTTTAAGGCTAAATGTTTTAATTTCGTGCAATAGACAGGTAAATTTTTCTAGGTTTTTCGATAAGTTTACAATATCTATGTATTATATTTTATCATGTTAAACGAGGGTGCCTGGAAAATAGTTGTACCGTATGTTTTTTTTAATTATTATATGTTAATTTTTATTCCATTTAATTTTATTTTAGATATATCATATTTTGGATTATTTGTCTGTCTGCCCGCCCCACTTTTTCTCGGAAACTACTGGTCGATCTGGCTCAAATTTTGTATGAACCTTTGTGATGATAAAGTGCAGCGAACTATTATGTCATCTGTTCGATGTACAGTTATGGATTAATAGAGAACAATATGGAATAGTATATAGCACAAATATTTGCACAAATTGAACCATATTCAATTATTTAGCATAAGGCATTCATTCTAAGTAAACTGTTTATAACTTTTGCTAGTTTTTAATGGTAAAATAATTCTAGTCTTATTTATATTATTTATATGTGGGTTATTTTACTATTATTAATATATCCTATTTGTATGTATTTATATTAAATTATTTTATTTTTATATTAATTTATCACACTTTATTAGTAATATTATTTTTTATTAGTAAATTATTACGTTAAAAGTTTGCTGAAATGATTTTTTTACATATTTAAAAAAAGCTTTTTTATTTTTGTATTTTAAATAAAATTACGTACGTTATTTTTACGTGTTTATATTTCTAAAATTTCAATTTTAAGATATCAGGTTTTATTTAATTTAATAATTTTTATTCTTTTTCTATAAATAATATTATATTTTATTTTATTTAGGTTATTTAATGAATGCGTACATGGTACACGTCATTTTAAGTTCATATAAAAGTTGTGTTAATAACTCAATAGTGTATGTATTGGTAGACCTCAATACGAAATACAAAAATTAATAAATGTTTTTATTAAAAACATATTCAGAATATTCCATGAATGTCTTTAAGATAAAACAATATAAGCTTTGTTGCTAAATATAGAGCTTTTTGTTTGTAATTGAATATCAATATTTTCACACACGCATACATTTCATTAATATTTAAATTTTTAACATAATTATCTTATTGCTGAAATAAAATATATCAGCTAACTAATTCGATTGTAAAATAAAAATGTAAACAATTTTATTCATTTGATCATTTTGTACACACACACACACACACACACACACACACACACACACACACACACACACACACACACACACACACACACATATATATATATATTAGTGATAGGACGATTCCAATATTTTCCCTATCCCGATACAATTACCGATTCCGAGCTAAATTTCCGATTCCGATACAATTGCTGATTCTGATTCTTTATAGATCTCTTGTTATTTAACTGTAAGATTGTTATTTTCCCCGATTTTCGTAAAAAAACACTTATTAAATATACAGATATTTTCCTAAATGAAAAAATATACTTGTGGGAATGATCTATCGATTTTAGCTTTAATGGTAATTTAAAAATTAATAAATATTTATTATTTTATCAGCAATGGAAGATTTTGCTTTAAACAAAATCAAATAACAAAAGACAATTAAAAGATCGTTTTGGCATCGGAAAATTTG
The DNA here is from genome assembly GCF_053919585.1 of Euprymna scolopes. Taxonomy (NCBI): domain Eukaryota; kingdom Metazoa; phylum Mollusca; class Cephalopoda; order Sepiida; family Sepiolidae; genus Euprymna; species Euprymna scolopes. The sequence continues at coordinate 12,811,706 of NC_136483.1, read as the reverse complement.
TACGAATTTTTTCGATTACGATACCGATTCCGATACCCCCCAAACATTCCGATTTTTCCGATTTCGATTACTCGTCTCAACACTAATACAGGCTGACCCCAAAAAACAGAGGACATTCAATTGTTGTTCTGTGCATTTTACAGTCAACGGAGAAAAAAGGCCAAAGACCCGAATGTTTTGATGTAATATTTTGAATATAATAAACTAGCTATGACCAAAGTTTCATTTCATTCGGACAAAACTCTAAGAAACGGGGCCTAATTAGAGTTGGGGCCCGTTTTTTTTGGAGGGGGTCACCCTGTATATATATATATATATATATATATATATATATATATATATATATATGTATGTATGTATGTGTGTGTGTGTGTGTGTGTGTGTGTGTGTGTGTGTGTGTGTGTGTGTGTAGACTTCAGGCTGCAAACTCTGGGGCCCTGGTTTCGAATTTCACTAGCTTCAGCCACACTGCTGAATCGTAAATGGCCGAGCTCGTATCCCTGGATAATTAAAATAATATATATATATATATATATATATATATATATATATATATATATATATATATATATATAGATAGATAGATAGATAGATAGATAGATAGACTACGTTTGGATATCACATGTACACAAGCAAGGTGAACAGGGAATAAATGATGATTAGGCATTTGTTGTTCGTTCCTCGACAAGGATAAATTGAATGTTACAGAAATATTAGAGACTGAAACAGAGGTATGAGGGGAGAGGTGAAGGGAGAGAATTTTAAAATTGAATATGAATTTTATACGCGATTCTTATCCTAGTGCGCCTGTGTCTCATATCTGTGTGTGGGTGTTTGTGCGGACCTTTCCAAAATTATCGAGTCGTCCCGAGGCGGCTTGAAGATTGCGAGCCAATATTTCCCAAATGGATATCCACACTTTCCAATGGCGCGTTCGCTAATTGTATTACACCATTAATAAATGTTCAGTGTAAACCGAGTCGGCATTTTAAGTTCGGCCATTTTTGTAAGTGTCGTTTCTAATAAGGCAAGCGATTAGTCCGACCACGTCTTCATTTTCATCCGGGTCTCGAACCGGAAACTCATCATTTAATTACCTTCCCTGAATTGGGTAAGAGAATGCGGGGAAGGAAGTGTTAGCCAATTTTTAGGAAGAGGTCATTTCCGGAATTGGACGACTTTACTGGAAATAATAGAAAGATTTATGCTACAAAAATAAAGAAGACAATTCACCGATTATAAATTCTAGTCATTAACCGGTAATGATTCCACTTGTTTCATGGAAGATGGACCTAGGGTGACAATATCTATACATGACCTCGGGTGGCATCAAATTTTCTAGCGACTCCTGGTAAGGTATATCTTAGCAACGTCTTAGGTTGGGGTAGAGAGCTTCAAAATTTAATTCGTAACACCCTTAATAGCAGAAAATGTCTGTTTATCCGCTCCAAACTTAACTTCAGCCAAATTGGCCACTTTTTGGAAAATCGCTCGCTGCTCAGCTCCCTACACAGTGTCTCCAGTTAGTATGGTCCCAAATAGTAGCCCTTTATGTCTAAATGGTATTGTTCCTGATTTGGGTTGATCAAGAGTAAAAAAATAAAATAAAGAAGCTTAAACTTTTTTACTCTTTATGAAAAAAAAAAAAATACTTTTACCGCTTCGGAAAATCGATTGTTTTCACATCGTCATCACTTGGCCTATCAAATCTGGCACAAGCCAATCAATAGTTTTTTTTCAGGATGAGTGCTCGACCGATCTCTAACCTCTGATTTCCTCTGTAAAACATTCAGAGAAAAGATTCGACAATCTCCGCAGGGAATTTACCTTTCTCACTCTGTATGTCTAAACGAAACTATCACGAAGAAAGTTTCTTTCCAATAGCTTGTCATCTGTGGAACACGATATCGTGGAATTACTTCCCAACTAAGTACAACACGATCATTTTTAAATTATTGTTGCGCCGTCAACTTAAAGTATGACATTCTGATGATTTAACTCATTTCCAACCATTACAACCGACAATCTCATTGACTCTTATCCTCGAGTGGCTTTCAGAACTTGATAAGCAGTAACCCATTACTAAAGCCACAGAAAACCTCAAACCCAAAAGACTAATACAGTTTAAAGTAAAATTAAAAAAAGAATCATATATTAGGACATGTTGTATCATTTAAATTGTTCGAACTACTGTTCTTCTCTTGATAATCGCACAATATTTTCCGTCGATGTAACTTACAACCTTCTTTAGGTGTATATTATCGAACTCTCGAATCTCTCTGTTGAACTCGGGAATCTGCACAGAATCTCGAACAGAACCCTTTATTTAATCTACAGGGGGTAGAATGATCTTGTTCCGTCAGCCATAACTGAGTAGAAGTTCTTTAGTAATTCGCAAATGTATTTGAAGTGTCACATGCACTGTGGATTCAACCTTCGGCCTCCAGAAGAATGTAACTTATAACAGTATGTGGTGGAATAGGGACATAAATGGATGGTAACTTCAATACAGCAAAGACTAAACTTCTTTCCTTAAGCAATTACCCCGTTCAAACTCTCCAATATATCATTCACAAGAAACATGAATTGGAACCAATATATTAACGACATAGCTAGGGTTGCTGCGAGGAATATGGACTCCTTTTACAGTGCTAAAAATTATCACACTTGAGAGTATCCTATATCTTTACAAGATGCTTGGAGTATTGTTGCCATATCTGAGCTGGTACATCTACCACTAGTCTCTTGTTCTTAGACAGGGTAAAAAACGAGTTGCCAACATTAATAAGTCTCACATTATCAATCAAACTCCAACCTCTGACCCATCATCGAACTCTTGCATCAATGTGCATGCTTTAGTAGTATTTTAATGGGATGTGCTCCCACGAACTCAAATCACTTGTGTCCCTTCTACATAACCCCCCCCCCGATTAACATGGTGAGCAGCGAAATACTACCTCTACACTGTGGAAATCCATAGATACCGGAAAGCCTTCTACTTTAATAGTTTCTTCCCTCGAAATGGTAAACTTTGAAATTCCCTCCTGGTTTCTTGCTTTCTTAACTGTACCGATATGCAGAAGTTTAAATGTAACCCGAACAGACATATCGCTGCTCAACTCCATGTAGATTTCGTCCCAAATAGTATTCAACAAGGTTGCACTGTACTTTGTTTGGGGTGACACAAGAGTAAAAAAAAATTAAATTTTACTAAATATCAAAATTATTTAAATAGAGTGACGCATAACCTATAAAGAGTTATTAATTTTCAAATAAAGCCGACATCCTCAAATGAATGGGAATTGCAATTCTGAAAGCAATCCCAATTCATTTTTATTCTTAGCATTTAATTTCTATCATTTTCAATTTCAAGGTCCAAATTCCAAAAAAACGTCCTTTTTGATGTTTATAGGTGCTCGACAAAAAATGCAGATTCAACGATATTATTATTAACTCCCAAACACAAAATTAATACTGTCATGGAATTCCTGGTAAATTTTTACTCGATAATTAATTGTATTTAATCTTGATATAGGGCTTTGTTTTTATTGTATCTCACAAACATCTACTGCAGATGTTTTACGCAGTTAGTTGTCTTTCGAATGTACATATACACGCACTGAAATGGATGTGCGTGAGTCCGCGCACGTGTGTATATGTGCGCACGTGTGTATATGTGCGTGCGCGCGTGTGTGCATTATCCAGCGCGTCGTGGCTCGAAGACGTATCGTAAATTATGCTAATAAGCAATTAAAATGAGTCGACTCGCCGTAATCAATGGAAGCGACCACAAAACTCGCCTTTTGGGGTGAATGAAAATAGACACAACAAACCTCTAAAGTGTCCACAGGTGGCGCTGTCGCCATCATCAAAAAATGATAAGGGTAACATGTCACAGTCAGATGGCCTAGCACAATGGTCCCCTACCCGATTGAACCTCGTGTAGTGTCAGAACCACTTAACGAAAAGAATCATTCATCAGCTTTTTAGCAACTTGGTTCCCGACATTTCTTCTTCTTCTTCTTCTTCTTCTTCTTCTTCTTCTTCTTCTTCTTCTTATTTGCTATCATTTTTTGTTCTTGAACGTGTTGTAGTCTTCTTTGCGTTCTTTTATTATTATTATAATTTCTTTTTCTTCTTCGTCTTTCCCCCTTTCTTCATTGTTTTGTTATTATTTTTTCTTTTTTTCCTTTTGTTATTTTTTATTTTTATTTTTATTATTTCTTCATCACCTTCTTTTGCCTTTCATCTTCTGTTTTTATTTTTTTTATTTTTCTTCATCTGTTTTTATTAAAAAAATTTTTTTTTTTCATCTTCGTTTTTATTATTTCTTCATCTTATTTCGTTATTTCTTTTTCTCCTCTTCCTATATTCTTCTTCTTTTACTTTTTCTTTTTTCTCCTTCTTTTTCATCTTCTTTTCTTTTCTCACATCTCACTGTTTCTTTCTATTGTTAATCTTAAAAAAAAGTTATTCACCGTTTTTTTCTCTCATTTTCTTGCTACCTTGTCCCATCTGCCAAGGTCACCTTTCACACCTTCGCCATTCCTCAATTTGGATGCTGAGTTGCAGAAGGAAGGGGGGATGCGGGTTGGGGGTGGAATGAAAAACAGAAAGAGATTAATGACACTACCATTACGCCTGTAAAATATCTCGATGATGTTTTTTTTTTACGTGGAAGATCGTGGAAGGAGTCGATAGAGTAAAAAAAAGATTCAGGACTTTTGGACAACACAATCTTCCTCTAAGCTGTAATCTCGTCTATAATATAAACGGTAGTTATCTGTATTCATGCTTTTATATTCGACTAAAAATAAAAAATGACAAAACAAATACCCAAATAGTTTGTATTTTCCTGATAGATGTTGTCCCAGATGACTGATAATTGCTGACATTTTTGGCCATAAAGTATCACAGATATATAAGATATATACTAATATAATAACGATGTGGAGAATCACAGTAATAAACGCCCACGATTGGCGTGTGTCCTCTGTAAGGCTCGAACTTGGAGCCCATCCGATACAAAAACTAATATATAAACAACAAGATAATGATATCGGTGTTTGAGGCCACAATCCATCTTGACAAGACTTGACTAATGAGCTACAGTGTGTTCTTGTTTGGTTTCAAACCGACCCACCTCACCCTACCCACTCTGCCCATAAAAATATTCTGATGAATTATATCCAAAGTAAAATATTCTGATGAATTATATCCAAAGTAAAAACAAGTTCAAGCAGACGCCAACCTAAACAACTATTTTCCTCTTTGCCGTAAGGACTTAGACATATTACTGCATAGACTTGCAGTCTACATTTGTAACACTCTCACCTTAACTAGAGAGTGGTCTAGAATCAGATGACCAGTCCTTAATGTGTTTTAGACTGTGTGATGAATGCACATAATTTACTTTTAGTTCTCCACCCTAAACTGAGCAGCCAAGATGCTTCAAAAAGAGATGCTCCATGGACCAATATTTTTTTGCTGAACAATGTGCCAATGAGATAACGGAATGGTGTAAAGTAGGCATTGAAGCAATTGGTCGTACAAGGAAGTATTATAGCAAGCTCGCTCTCCCCAATGGTTCATTACAGATTGTGCAGATGCTATTGCACAAAGGCAGCATAAATTCCGCCGATTTATTCGTCAGAAATCAAATACAAACAAAAGTTTATAGAAATAATTGTAAGAGTGAAGTAGCTGCATAATAAAAGCATACCAAAATGATCAAAAAATCTATAAAGTTACAAAAAGTAAGAACTCACGATTTCTAGAAAATTTATAATCGTGTGGTTAAAATATATCGTATTTTTATATCTAGTGAATAATGGACAATCAACAATTCATTATCTAACAACCAAGAAAGCTGACCTGCTAACCCGGCTGTTTGTCTCTAACTCCAAATTTGATCGCACAAACTACTCTCTCCGAAGTTACCTTTGCGACAATCGTAGATCTGAAAATTAGCCTTTTCTCAAGTTCGTGATATCATAAAAACTTACACACCAAAGACATGTAGGCTTGATCTCATACCTGCCATATTCATTAAGAAATGCTCCTCTAAACTACCCCTTGTCTTTTCCAAGCTCAACATATACTTAGCCGAGTCTTGCTTTTCTGATAGCTTGAAAATTTGAAGAATTCTGGCAAAAGTCCGTTCTACTATAGATATTTTAACCATCATCTCTAGACACATATACTATGCACTGGATAAGACAGGCGAAAGTAGAGCTGTAACCCTTGATACACCAAAATGCTTTTGACCAGATCTGGCGCGAAGGTGTTCTCACGAAAATGAAATCCTATGGTATTACAGCTATGACTGCTGAAAAACTGCTTCTGTAGACCAGTTTTCCAGTATTCTGGCGAAAGAATTGACCCATTAAATAATCGCCCCATTAGTCTCTTCCTGCTTTTCGACAAAATATTTGAGTCCATAATTAATGAAGGTCTAGTCCCTCAACTTACAGCTGCTAAACTTCTGACCGACAATCAATATGGATTAAGGCAATCCCATTCCACAGCAAATATTTTAACTGTAATCTATGAACGTATATACCATTCACTGGACAGAGCAGGTGAGGATAGAGCAGTAGCCCTTGATATATCTAAGGCTTTTGACAGCGTATGGCACGATGGTTTTCTAAGGAAAATTAGATCATATCGTATCACTGGAAGAATACATAATGTAATTAAATCCTTAAAAAAATCCAGTTTGTCCTCGGCGGTCGTACATTTAAACAGTATTATATAAATGCGGGAATACCTCGGGATCTATCCTGGAACCTCTATTATTCCTGATATTCATAAATGACCTCCCTAATTGTTTCTGAGGTGGGTATATTTGTTGATAACACCGCTCTCTATAACAGGCACGAGGGGAAAACAAATGAACACATATCTAAGGCAATGGCAGAAACACTAGAGGAAGACCTCCAATCTGTAGTGGAATGGAGACAAAAATGGATAGTCACATTTAATGCTGCCAAGACTAAGCTTGTTTCCTTCAATAATTGCAAGAAACGTTCTCTACCACAAATAGCAATGGGCGAGAACACATTACCTGAAAGTACTTCCTTTAAATTCTTCGGCCTAACGTTTACAGGGAACATGAACTGGAATAGATACATTTAGAGCATTGCCAAGGTTACTGCAAAGAAGGTTGGCTCTCTCTACCGTGCTGGAAAGCTACTTACGCTTGAAAGTATCCCGTACCTATATAAGGCCACCATTCGCCCATGTATGGAGTACTGTTGTCATATTTGGGCTGGTACATCTGGTACTTGTCTTTCACTCCTGTACAAGGCTCCAAAGAGAGTCACCAACCTAATAGTATCCCCCTACTTCAAAGTGGTACTGTGCTTTGTTTGGGTTGAAAAAAAAAAAGAATTACAGAACGAACATTCAACATTATCAGATTCCTTCTAGATAAGAGAAAACCAGGGTTGTTATTCATGGCTGTACGTCTAAACGACATGATATTAATGCAGATATGCCCCAGGGGTCAATCCTTGACCTTTATTATTCTTGATATTCATAAATACCCTCCCTAATAAAATTGTGGATCAGGTGTGTGTATATATATATATTGTGTATGCATATATATATATATATATATATATATATATATATATATATATATATATATATATATATATATATATATACCACTCTATAATAGACATGATGAAAACGAATGTGCACAAGGCAATCGCTAAACCCTTAGAAAACAGTCATCAATCGATATTGGTTTTGAGTCTGCAAATGGATGGTAACATTTGATTCTACTAAGACTAGGCTTCTTTTCTTTAACAATTACAAGAGCCTATCTTTCAAACTCCTCGACCTAACATTCACAGGCAATATGAATCGGAACAAAATCCATTGAGGACATTGCCAAGGCTACTGCAAACAAGGTGGTTTCTCTATTATGCTAGAGGATTACACCAGGGTGAATTCTATATCTTTAGAAAGGCACAATTCGTCCACGAATAGAGTACTGTTGCAACACTTGAGCTGGAGCGTCTAGTCTCTCATTCTTAGACAGAATCCAGAAAAGAATCTCAAATCTAAAATGGTCCCGCACTGTCGGCCACGCTCCAACTCTTGTCCCTTCACCACAATGTCACATCTCTTTACCCGTTTTATAAGCAAACATTGTTAAATATAATAAAGGGCTTCTGTTTAATTAATTATTTTTCGATTTTTCTTATGATATTTTTTGTATCACCCCCCCCCCCAAATTAATATTTCATAAGTGTCACGAACGTTTTCGATTCTTTGTCGAATCATCGTTGGGTGTAAAAATATATATACATAAATATATTTAAAATAATATTGTTATCACTCCCTTCAATAAACATTAGGTCTCTTTGAGAACTTACAATCTTACTGTATATGTGCGCTAATTTTGACATAATATAAATTTTATATTCCTTTCTTTCCGATGTTCCGAGAAAAAGTGGAACAGACAGACAAACAGACAGACAGACAAACAGACAGACTAAGTGAAAGATAGTATAGATTTCTTTTCTTTATTCTTTTCTTGACTCATTAGTTTTCAAATGTTCTTCACTTTTCTATCAATTAGCCTGCAAGCTTACCAACGACAATACTGAAATCAGAATCGCATTTGCGATGACTTTCTTTGTTGAAGGGGTGGGTGATGGTGGTGGTGGTGGCCTCTCTCTTTTCACTCTTTGTCACCAACTTGACAGCAGCTCCCAAATTTCTCTTCTCATATAATAGCAAGAAATAAAAACGAGGTAGGGGTGACTTTAAGAATAAGGATTAAATTGATAGTCTACTCCCCGCCCTCCTCATCCTTATAAAATCAACGTTCTGTTACCCGGTCACAATATCAGCAACGATAGGCAATAGGCCCCAAAAAGGGAAAACGGAAGGGGCAGGTGATGGCGGTTCTCAGTAAACAATGAGTGCTCAACAATGAAAAACACCATAAGACGTTGACTTGCTCCACCAATGTTGCACTTCGAAATTCGTATTTTCTCCTTTTGGTTGGTTCATTTTTTTCACAAGTTTCGTTCATTTTATTTAAATGCCTTTCATTATGTTTTCATGCGAACTATTTCTTCCTTTATCATTTCATTCTTTTTTTAATTATATTTTTAATTTTTAAGTTTTACTCTTGTTCATTTTTCCCTTCTTCATTTTTACTCTTCTTTATTTTTACTCTTCTTCATTTTTATTCTTCTTTATTTTTACCCTCCTTCATTTTTAATCTTCTTTATTTTTACTCTTCTTCATTTTTACTTTTGTTCATTTTTACTTTTGTTCATTTTTACTCTTCTTCATTTTTACCCTTCTTCATTTTTACCCTTCTTCATTTTTACTCTTTTTTATTTTTACTCTTCTTCATTTTTATTCTTCTTTATTTTTACCCTCCTTCATTTTTAATCTTCTTTATTTTTACCCTTATTCATTTTTACTCTTCTTCATTTTTCCTTCTTTATTTTAACTCTTCTTCATTTTTACTTTCCTTCATTTTTACCCTTATTCATTTGTACCCTTCTTCATTTTTACCCTTCTTTATTTTTACTCTTCTTCATTTTAACTTTTCTTCATTTTTACCCTTCTTCATTTTTACTCATCTTCATTTTTTCCCTTCTTTATTTTAACTCTTCTTCATTTTTACACTTCTTCATTTTTACTTTTCTTTATTTTTACTCTTATTCATTTTACCCTGCTTTATTTTTACCCTTCTTGATTTTTACTCTTCGTCATTTTTACTCTTGTAAATTTCTTCCCTTCTTCATTTTTACCCTTCATTTTTACTCTTCTTCATTTTTACTCTTCTTCATTTTATTCCCTTCATTTTTACCCTTCTTCATTTTTACTCTTCTTCATTTTTACCCATCTTCATTTTTACTCCACTTCATTTTTACTCTTCTTCATTATTACCCTTGTTCATGTTTACTTTTCTTCATTTTTATTCTTGTTCATTTTTAGTCTTCTTCATTTTTACCCTTCTTCATTTTTACCCTTCTTCATTTTTACTCTTCTTAATTTTTTCACTCCTTCATTTTTTCCTTCTTCATTTCTACTCCTACTCATTTTTACCCTTCTTCATTTTTACTCTTCTTCATTATTACTGTTAAGTTTTCAGGTTGCAACAAGTAACGTAGAACGCAATACAAATGTAGATCAACAAACAAAGGTAGATCACATAAGAAGTGTATCAGGAAAAGGTATATTTACAGGATATTTACATAATGGTGTAAAATTAGAGAGTCCTTCCTGGAGAAACATATCTGCTCTCGGCGGCCTTCGGTGGCTTCTGGTGAACACACACTCAGACTAACCGAGTCTTCCTATTTATGTGTAATTACTATCTACATATGCAAATGAATGTGTGCCACCACAACACCCTCCTCCCAAGATTTGAAGTCGCACAGATTTCAATATCTTTTTCTCTTTGGATTTAACATTAATGGTTCATTAAACTTTCTTTTTCTACCTGATCTTCGGGGTTCAGGTGTATATTGAGGCGGTTCCAAATTAAAGGATTCGTATATGATGTCCATGGTTTCCTCCTCTTCGACTGTTGTTGTATAATCACCATCTTGAATGTGGCGTTTTTTTATTTGGTTCAGATGCCTTTAATGTATATTTTGTGGACCTTTAATCATGTATGTACAATCACCAATGCGTTTATCCACTACTTCACATTCCCAGTAAGAAGTGTTATTCCTGTAGCACTTGAAATATACTCGATCTCTCGAGTTATATTTCTTTCTTATCATGTGTGTAGTGTTTCGGACAATTGCCTGTCTTGGCAATAGTTTATCAAACGCTGATTTTGGCAAACATTAAATCAGCTGGTGATATGTTTGACGGGGTATTAGGCTGCAGTGTTATCCTATATATTTGCAAAAATTGTTGCAAAGCTTTTTCCGTTGGTATCCCAATGGATTTTTTCAACGCTCGTTTTAACGTGTCCACGAACCTATCTGCGAGGCCGTTCGATCTTGGATGATACGGCGGAGTAGTGATATGCTTTACTTGGAACGTGTCACAAAATTCCTTAAAGTCTGTGGATGTGAATTGAGTTCCATTGTTAGTGACCAAATACACCAAATCGTGCAAATAACTCGTGTAAGAATCCTATTGGGTTGTTCGTTGTTGGATTCCTGCAACGCATTACCTCAGGCCATTTTGTATAACTATCTACTACAATTAAGTAGTAATTTTCTCCTACTGGACCAGCGAAGTCCATGTGGATTCTCGACCATGGGTGGTCGGTTTTCGGCCAACTTTTGCAGTCCAGTTGAAAGACACCCTCGTATCTTGTATAGTATGCTTCAAAAGTCTTTTCTTCCCCCGGCACATAAATAAATGTGTCCATGCTATTAAATATAGTTGTATGCGAGAAATTAGTACTGTCGACATTTTCTCGATTAGTCTTTAATAGTTCCAGTGTTTTAGCAAAACGTTCATTTTGCCTTTCTTCTTGTTCAAATTGTAATTTCTTCTGCCTTTCTTCTTGTTCCATTTGCCATTTCAATAATTTCTCTTCTCTACGTGCATCTAGCTCGGATTGCGCCTTTTGTTGCGTCTGCAAAAATTGCATTAACATTCTAGATAAATCTTCCTTTTTTTGTATCCTTCAGTAGCAGTAATGCAGTTACGAAGAAAAATTGTACAATTTCACATGCAACACAATATCCGTACCATATAAAATGGCTTGCGTTTCAAAAAAAAATTGTTCATAGTTCCTGTTTTCAATAGTAATATCGCTGCTCGAATAATATTTTCTCACTTCGCTAGCGAGTCAAGCTCATCCAACCACAACATAAGAACTGAGGCTTTTGCTGAAACCACAAAATACGATTTACTTTTCCGTTTTAGGCATTTCCTAATAAATAACAGCCGAACTTAAGTACAACTCTTTCAATAGGAAAAAAGTTTTTCAACTCAGGTCACAATTGAAAAAAATAAAATGTATGGACTACATTTACATTTTTTGTTTTTTGCGTGACGTTTTACTGTCTTATATCCGTTATCCAGTGACAACTTTAGTTAAAAAAAATCTTTCCTTGATTTTAGTTTAACTGTGGTATTTTTTTAAATACCGAAGAGATAAATTTGATTTACCAAAAAGTCTTTAGTTGGTATTTACAGCAATTTAGGAAATCCACTGGTGAACTTTTTTTTCTTCGTATGTTACTTCCTTGTAATTTAGTATTACGAATCTGTTCTTCGTAATTTAGTAATACGAATCTGTTTGTCGTTTTACAAAAATTCACTTTTACAGTTTGTTATTTTTTTTAAGATGGATTCCGCGGGAAACGGCGTAATCGTCGCTTTTTTTTGCCACGTTCGAGTTTTTTTTTCTTTGAGACTGCAATTAAAGGTTTTGGTTTGTCTCTTTTTTTGTCCGACTAGTATTTTAGTTAAAAAAAAATACTATTAATCGAGGTTACTTTTTTTTTTTTTTTAACCTAAATGTAGTTTTTGTTCTTGGAATTTGGGAAACAACCGTTTCTTTCTTTTAGTGTTGCGAGGAAAATATTTTACAGTTTTCCAATGTTAACTGAATTATTCATTTTTTCCCCTTGAGTCGAACTTCTCTTTAGCGTAAAATCCGTTTTTACGACTATTTCGTTCGTCAAAACTTGTATTCCTTAGAAAGGTCAACCTTTGCGTTGTACTTTTTTTTTAGTGAGTTCTTTCCATTTCTTCGTCAAACTGTTATATTTGACGTTCATCCTCGTCGTCACTGTTAAGTTTGCAGGTTGAAACAAGTAACGTAGAAAGCAATACAAATGACGACTCAACAAACAAAGGTAGATCTCATAAGAAGTGTATGAGGAAAAGGTATATTTACAGGATATTTACATAATGGTGTCAAATAAGAGAGTCCTTCCTGGAGAAACATATCTGCTCTCGGCGGCCTTCGGTGGCTTCTGGTGACCACACACTCAGACTAACTGAGCCTTCCTATTTATGTGTAATTACTATCCACATATGCAAATGAATGTGTGCCACCACAACAATTACCCTTCTACACTTTTACTTTTCTTCATTTTTATTCTTGTTCATTTTTACTCTTCTTCATTTTTACCCCTCTTCATTTTTACTCTTTATTTTACCCTCTTCATTTTTATCCCTCTTCATTTTTACTCTTCTTCATTTTTACCCTCTTCATTTTTACTCTTCTTCATTTTTACACTTCTTCATTTTTACTCCTCTTCATTTTAACTTTTCTTCATTTTTACCCTTCTTTATTTTTACTCTTTCTCATTTTTACTCTTCTTCATTTTTTCCCTTCATTTTTGCCCTCCTTCATTTTTACTCTTCTTCATTTTTACCCTTCTTCATTTTAGCTCTTCTTCATTTTTACTCTTCTTCATTTTTACTCTTTCTCATTTTTACTCTTCTTCATTTTTACCCTTCTTCATTTTAGCTCTTCTTCATTTTTACTCTTTCTCATTTTTACTCTTCTTCATTTTTACACTTCTTCATTTTAACTCTTCTTCATTTTAACTCTTCTTCATTTTTACACTTCTTCATTTTTACTCTTCTTCATTTTTACACTTCTTCATTTTTACTCTTATTCATTTTTACCCTTATTCATTTTTACACTTCTTCATTTTAACTCTTCTTCATTTTAACTCTTCTTTATTTTTACACTTCTTAATTTTAACTCTTCTTCATTTTTACTCTTCTTCATTTTTACACTTCTTCATTTTTACTCTTCTTCATTTTAACTCTTATTTATTGTAACTCTTCTTCATTTGAACTCTTCTTCATTTTTACACTTCTTCATTTTAACTCTTCTTCATTTTTACACTTCTTCATTTTAACTCTTCTTCATTTTTACTCTTCTTCATTTTTACCCTTATTCATTTTTACACTTCTTCATTTTTACTCGTGTTCATTTTTACTCTTCTTCATTTTTTCCCTTCTTCATTTTTACCCTTCTTCATTTTTACTCTTCTTCATTTTTTCCCTTCTTCATTTTTACCCTTCTTCATTTTTACTCTTCTTCATTTTTACTCTTCTCCATTTTTTCCCTTCTTCATTTTTACCCTTCTTCATTTTTACTCTTCTTCATTTTTACCCTTCTTCATTTTTACACTTCTTCATTTTTATCCTTCTTCATTTCAACTCTTCTTCATTTTTACTCTTCTCCATTTTTTCCCTTCTTCATTTTTACCCTTCTTCATTTTTACTCTTCTTCATTTTTACTCTTCTTCATTTTTTCCCTTCTTCATTTTTACCCTTCTTCATTTTTACCCTTCTTCATTTTTACTCTTCTTCATTTTTCCCTTCTTCATTTTTACCCTTCTTCATTTTTACTCTTCTTCATTTTTACTCTTCTTCATTTTAACTCTTCTTCATTTTTATCCTTCTTCATTTTTACCCTTATTCATTTTTACTCTTCTTCATTTTTATCCTTCTTTATTTTTACCTTCTTCATTTTTACCCTTCTTCATTTTTACCCTTCTTCATTTTTACTCTTTTTCATTTTTACATTTCTTCATTTTTACTCTTTTTCATTTTTACTCTTTTTCATTTTTACATTTCTTCATTTTTACTCTTCTTCATTTTTACTCTTCTTCATTTTTACTCTTCTTAATTTTAACTCTTCTTCATTTTTACTCTTTTTCATTTTTACCCTTCTTCATTTTTACTCTTTTTCATTTTGACATTTCTTCATTTTTACTCTTCTTCATTTTTACTCTTCTTCATTTTTACTCTTCTTCATTTTTACCCTTCTTCATTTTTACTCTTCTTCATTTTTACTCTTTTTCATTTGTACTCTTTTCAACCGTGTGTTACTCTCCTTTTTCTTTTTTAGTCCCTTTTAACTCCTCTTCTTTCTCCCTTTCGCCATCTTCTTATTCTGCCTATTTTTCTCTCTGATCGGTTTCTTTCTTTTCTTTCACAATACTCCCAATTTTCCCTCTCTTTATTTCTCTCTCTCTTAGTATCTTTTAGTATTCTTGGCAGATTCCGTCATTTCTATTTAATCCAAGTCGTTTATTCAATTATCCCTTTCGTTTTTTCTTTCTTTTTCGTTCATGTATAATTTCTTTTTTTCTCATCCATTGGATTTGTTGATTCCCAGGTTCGTTTTATATTTTACATTTCTTTCCTTCTTTCTCATTTCGTCTTTCTCATTTCTATCTTTCAACTGATTCCTAGATACCTTTAATTTGTTATTCATTTATTCACTCATTCATCGTCTTCTTTTATTGTTATTTTTTCTTTGCTTTTAGTCCGTCTTTTATTTATCTTTTTCTTTCACCTATCACTTATCTCAACCACGATTATCTATGAATAAGCATTTAAAAACCCCAAACATAAATATGTGACGTCATACCATCAGAGCGAAGTAAGTCGTTCTGATTGGCTATTAAAATGATGAGGGAAGTTCAAATAGAAAAAAAGCAAACAAAAAACTCTGAAACAATTGAACAAAATTTAATCTATTACAATTTTATTGATAAAAATTATCGGATTGTATAATATTCATCAACAACTTACGATATCCTTTATTGTTATATACTATGAATTCTCACACAGGTTTTAATCAGTCATTGTTCACTGATAATAAATGGCGGTGTTTCCTGGAGTCTGAAAGATAACAAGCTTCTCCAGGCTTCCAGTACTATCAACCTCTTTCAATAACCATTAAACGTTACTTTGCATTATTGCAACAGCTATTTACCATTGATTTTTTTGCTGGCATTAGATTAACTTTTTTCATGTTCCATATTCCTTTGGATTTTATGTCAAGATCGTGTATTTGCCTCATTTTTTTCGTTATTCTTCTTCACTAACTTGGAGTTTTCACACAGGCCATCATGAAAGAATACTCTTTGAGAACAACTTGTGGAGTCTGAATGACAACAAGTCTCCCCAGATTTTCAGTACTCTCCACCTATTTCGATTATTATTATTATTATTATTATTATTATTATTATTAATAATAATAATAATAATAATAATAATAATAATAATAATAATAATAATAATAATATACTCGCTAAGAGTTCTTAGACACGCCATGATCACTGATTACCTACTGAAAATAACCAGTGGGTTGCCTGGAATTTAGGTGACAACAAATCTCCCCTGATTTCCAGTACCATCCGGCTATTTCGGTAACTATTGTAATAACTTTTCATTATAGCAACAATCACGTATTGTTGACTTCTCGCTGACAACGACCAGTCACTTTCATTGTATTTCTAATTTTATTTCTTGGCTTTATTTAACAAAACATGGCGACAAGTAAACAGATTCTCTAAATCGCTCGACAACAACAATGCAATCATTAACACTTTCTTCATTTCATCACTTTATCTATCTTCCACTCCACTTCATTTCATCACTTTATCTATCTTCCACTCCACCCCTGAATTATGTATGGAAAATCCCTCGGTTTACAAGGATTTCTTCTAACAAGAATAAATACCTTTGGGATAATTTTCATTCCTATTTTTATAATGAATAGCATTATACGTTTAATTTACATAAAGTTCAGGTTCGGAGAAATGTCTTATTCAATAAGGTTCTCTCTTGTTTTTATTTGTAGGAGTTATTATTTTCTTGATATTCATTCTCATTAACATTTTTAGTGCGAAAAAAAAGCCCCTCTCACGGGAAGAGTGTCATTGAACTGGAACCAAATTAAAATTGCTTTAGTCTAGAAAGATTTCTTTTCGTGAGCCGAGTACAGGAAACGAAAAAAAAAACATGGTTTCAGCATTTTCAATTGTACTTATTCTATCCTGACTTTCATTGCATCTCCGCCTTTTCTTTTATATATTCAATTAGCAAAACCTATCGAAAAGTAAACAGATGCTTCAAATCGATTTCTGTCCAAAATTAGCAGCAGCAGCAACAACAACAACAACAACAGCAACAGCAACAGCAGCAACAACAACAACAACAGCGGCAACAGCAGCAACAACAACAGCAACAGCAACAGCAACAACAACAACAACAACAACAACATACGACATATATTCCACTACTCTTTATGCTACAATTGAGATTTTTAATTTCCTCTCTATATCTCTTTCCCTCTTCTGATGTTTCTCTTTTGTCTCTCTCTTTCTCTCTTTCTATAAATATACGCAGAAAGGTAATTGCTAAAAACAAACAAATTTAATTGGCCTTTTAAAGTGAGGACTCATTTTCTTGTATTGACTTAACCTAAAATGATAATCGAATTGTCTTTTTATTTTAGGACAGGAAATTTGGAGTAGCGGCATATTTGTTGTTTTATGAGCAAACTTTACTTTGTTTATATTTTAAATGTAGATGAGGAGATGTACTTAATATTTTTTCATTTATACAGTATTTGGAGGAGGGATTGCGTAGGGCAACTACTTGGTAAAATAAATAAATAGATAAACAAATAAAAAAACAAAACGAGCACGATGAAAAATTCACGTGTTTAATAAAGTAACGATTACAACGGTTAACGAATTTCACCGAACAATCTACACATTATAAACCAAACTATTTGTTCCAATTTGTTACCCTAACCCTAACCATAAACATAGACAAATCTGTGCCAAAAGCATAACCCTAACCATGACCATAACCCTAAACTAACTTTAGTTTTGTTAGTATCATGAGGAAGCACCGTAAAAAATGCCTCCCAACTCCACACACAGCGCTTCTCTACCCAAAACCCCTCAAAATTTTACGAATATTTTTTTTATTTAAAACGTTCTTCTATATTCCCGGGCAACGCAGAGACACGGGTCCTGCTAGTTGTAAATAATTTGTTAATGTTCCCAGTCTTGTTCTATGTTTTTATATTTTCGTTCTCTCTTTTCTCTTTTTAATTTTTTAGTTTTTATTTTATTCCGTATTTCTCATTCTTGTATAGTCCGAGTTTTCAATTCATCCAATGAGGACATTTTTCTTTCATTTTTGTTCGTTTTTCTTCTTCAATTTCTTTCTTTTCGCCTAAATCTTTTTCATTCTTCTTTCCTTTTATTCCCAGACACAATACTCTTTTCATTCGTCTTTATTCATTCGGTTTTCTTCTATCAATTAAAATACGTTTCCTTCCATTCTCCTCATCTTTTCTCTGCTTTAAGTGCTTTCAAACACGATAGATATCCTCTTAATTTTATGCTTAAAACAGCATACTTCTGCTAAAATGTCCCCCGAGCGTCCAACTACGTTTTTTTATTTTCAAGTACTCCTACAAAAATGGCCATCAATTCTTCCTCCATCATTGGAAAGAACTTTTGTTTTGTTACTGTTTAACAACAGATTGTTTATCTTTTCAATCTTTCCACCTTTTTTTTCTTATTTACTTTCGCCATTGTTTGACTCCTTTCGTCATTGTTCAACTCTTTTCGCCGACCGTTTGCACATGCGTATAGGTGTCTTTTTAAGGACGTCTCTTCAGTTTTGTGGCTTTTAGAACTGTCACATATGGAAATTTGCCCTCCTCCTCCTCCTCATGCACATGTCAGTGAGCGCGAATACGTTCAGTTTGATTTTCAATTAGTGTTGGGACGATTTATCAGAATCGGGAGTCGGAAAAATCGGAAGATTTTCGAGTATCGAAATCGGAAAAATTTTTGTCTATTTTCCAATGCCAGGATCGATTCTTGAAATTGTATTTTATTTTGTTTGCCTTTGTTTTTAAACAAAATCACCCAATATTGCTAATGATAAAATGATAAATATTTACAAATTTAAAAAGAATAAGAATCGGTAATTGTACCGGAATCAGAAAAATATTGAAATCGTCTCAACATACATTCTATTATATTGAAGATTTGGTATTAAAAATAATATCTAGCAGTTTAAAGTGTAAATCTAGCCGCATAGCATTAAAACTAACAGTAATACTCTCTATATCGATCTATAACTAATAATCACAGCATTGATAATAAATAAATGAATAAACTTCTTGGAATAATTTAACAAAATTGAAGTGAAGAATTTAACCAACGATCAAAGGGGAGGTAAATCTTACCGGACTCGAAACAGGCCAAATATTTGTAACACACTCATATCTGCTTAAAAGAGAATATTTTCGGCTCTGTGTTAGTTGTTCATCCATTTAAGGTGAAACTTACACAACTTTAAATGAAGCCCCCTCCTTTTTTTTTTTTTTTTTTTAGAAATTACAAGGTGGACGACTTAAAGAACCTTTTAAGCAGGGCAAGTCATCCAACTGTTATTTTGTTTTTACTTTTTCTTGGCATGAAGTTGATATACTGCAAAAATAAAACAAATGAAGCAAAAATTATATGTGAGTGAAATGTCATGACATTTAGGGTCAGCTGTTGACCTTAATTGGTTAGTTAGTGATGTAAGATGTGATATAAGAAGTATTTGAAGCTTACTTATACTTTTCTCAAGATACACGTAAAGCCTTTATGGTCGACAGTAAAGCCTACGTATGCATCCACTGTGGGAAGAAATATCACGTAATACCTTTACCCCTGTCCATCACGACAGACATAACACATCAACGTCATGCAATATGCCGCTTTGCGGTCCGTCTGTTGATGCATTATCAAGTGAACTTTAGTAAAAATATTTTTCTAGCTATGCAGATTGTCCCAGTCAACAGAATCACTGATCCTGTGCGATATCACTGTCAGCACGTCAGCAGAAAATCCAGCTGAACGAAATGCCAGTTTTCTTGAAAGCTAGGGCTATCCAATCTATTGTCTTCTGTTTTAATATATGATATAAGTGGAAGGGAAATGTATGCATAATATTTTTCATGCTGGGTTGTTGATCTCATCTCTCGAGGGGCTTAATTGTCTCTCCCTGGAAATTTCTTTGATTGATACACCATTTTGTTTAGGTCTATCAATTCAAATTAGTGACGACATTTTCATTTTGTATAAGTATAGTTTTTATTTTAATTTTATATACAAATACATTCGTCGTAAGCAAAAATAATGCCCAAAGACCAACACGTATTCTCACCAATCTCCAAAGACTAGCTAAACATTCATGCATAGTTTACCTCCTAACTAATTTATTATTATTCACTCCTGATCTGAAATGGAACACATACATCAAATCTGTTGCCAAGATCGCTGGGAAAATGGTTGAATCACTCTACCGTCTCAGAAGACATCTCACTGCCGATGCAATCCTCTATCTATATAAGAGGCAGGTATGCCCTAAAATGGAGTATTGTTGACACATCTGGGCAGGAGCTGCTCGGCGCGCCCTATCCAGCTTTGATAGAGTTCAAAACCGGCTTCGAAACCTAGTAGGTGATGCCTTTTCTCTTCCCTGCAACCTCTTTCCCACAGAAAAGACGTTGCGTGCCTATCTCTGCTCTATCATTATTTTCATGGCAAATGCTAGACTGAACTCAAATCTATGGTATAACTTGCCAAACCTTCACAAAAACACTCGACTAGTTACAGCCACTATAGATGATTTCCCTTACTCTCCAACTGTGCCTAAATCTAAACGCAGATTACATGAACAAAGCTTCGTCTCCAGAACTGGCTGCCTGTGGAACACAGTTCTGCTTCCCGGTTGAATACAAATGTAAACAAGTTCTTGTTAAACTATCTGTATAAAAGCCAAGTACGTCCAAGGATGGAATACTGCTGCCATATCTGGGCAGGAGCTGCTAAAAACAGCCTATCCTGCCTTGACAGAGTTCAAAATAGACTTCGTGGCTTAGTGGGGGATACCCTTTTCTCTACCCTGCAACCTCTCTCCCACAGAAGAGACGTTGCGAGCCTATCCTTGTTTTATCGTTATTTCCATGGCAGGTGCTCGTCTGAACTCCAATCTCTGGTCCCCCCTCGCCAATCTTTCACGAAAAACACCCGACTAGCTGAATCCACTATCAAAAATGTCCCCCACTCTTTATCTGTGCCTAAATCAAAACGTGGATTCCATGAACAAAGCTTCGTTCTTAGAACTGCACGTCTGTGGAACTCTGTTCCGTCTGCCTGCTTCCCACCTGACTACAACTTGGATGTGTTCAAGTCCAACGTTAACAAATTCCTAATGAACCGCCCCCTTAAGTAAACACTTCATCAAATCTCCACACTAACGTACTGTACTTGCAATAACCCTTATCTCTGAGTGGCTTCCGGGCCTTGATAAGTGGTGACCACCGTGTAAAAAAACAAAACAAAAAACATCCCTATAAATAATCAAATTCTACTTAATTAACACAATTATATTCCACCTTATATTCATTAATTCTTATCCTCGAGTGGCCTTCGGGTCTTGATAAGTGGTGATTCCCAAGTAAAAAAATATATTTAATTTTGTCTATCTGTCTATCCATCTATCTATCATTCCGTTCCTATCTATTTCAGTCCGTTACTATGCACCTATCTATCTAACTATCTAAAATCAATCCATATACTGATGAAATCTAATGAAATAGCTTTACTCGCGTATTCATGCCTTCAAACATGCACGCAAGTTATTTCATAACACTTAAACGCAATCTCGCACGTGCAAGACGCGCTGCCATATCAAAATTCTCACTCTAGGCTCCATTATTTTTGCACGCGTGCACAGAGAATAGCAGACTTTGGTACTCTCTGGTTTTATCAGTATCAAAAGCGACATTTTGAAAGGAGAGTCAGCAGATCAACCAACATCACGTAATGAATCAAGTGTGAGAGTGGTTCGCGTCTGCCTACCTGCAAGTCTTTGTGGTTGATAGTGGTGGTAGTAGTGGTGGTGGTTGGGTCCAAGACGTGCATTTCAACCATGACGCATAATCTCGCCTTGTCACACAACACTCGTATAATCTCGCCTGTATAATCTTCTCAGCTTTTGACGATTACAGATCCCACCACCTCTTTTCTTTTATTATCTCTTCGCTTCTTGGTGAACTAACACTCAGCTGACACAATCACCCGTGAACTCCGTCACATCCAAACGACATTCTAGCTTTCTATTGTATGTTCTACAAACACGCTTTATTTTTACAAGAATAATTTCCCTGTTGTTGTTGTTGTTGTTATTATTATTATTATTATTATTATTATTATTATTATTATTATTATTACGCTTATCGCTCCATCCGTTATCATGCTGTGCATCCCTAAAAAAGGAAAGTGGAATATTCCAAATAAATGTTGTCACTCTTGAAATATTAAAAAAAAAAAATTGGTGTCGCTGTTTAGGCAAAGCTAATAAAAATGATTTGTCTATCTTAGCCTTTTGGCTAAGATCAAAGTGTAGTATATGCTCTTCAGGTGCTACATTTCAATTTCTTCTCTCTCAATGGAAGAGAAATCCTTTACAACTAAGACAATTTTTAGACAATTTTTTCTCAACATTAAAAAACGACCATGGTGTCTAAATCTGTCCCGTGGGGAGGCATTGTGAATAGGTACTATGTTTAATGTAACAAAGTTTTAATATTAAAAAAGTAAACAGGAAAAAGTTATTTCTGATTTAATTACAAAACGCCCTGGAAATGCCACTTCTGATTAATTATAAAATGCAATGGAAAATGTCCGTTCTGATTATTTTTTTTGTTTACTTGCCTCCCCACAAGGACGGACTTGAACATGAGGTCGGCTAAAAATTTAGGGGGAAACCCGCTCCCCAAAAGGGGCACTCTGGTCAATAACAAAAATAAAAATTGTATCAGTAATGAAGGATTTCTCCTCCATTAACAAAGACCAAAAAAAGGGGGATTTAAGTCACTGGAATGCTGAAACTGATACTACACTCAGAAATTCGTCTTGAAGCAATGGTTGCCTAATCTCTAACCGTGTTAATGTTTTTATGTATTACTTTCGAAAAGCTGCTGAAACAGTTTATGATTTAAACATTACTTTATTGCAAGTATATTTTAAGCAGTCGGTTACCGGATATGAACTCAGTCCCGGAAATTACTCAAACCGTTTACGATTTAAACATGACCTTATTTCATGTATATTTTAAACAGTGGATTGGGGGATATTAAATCAGTCGCGAAAATGGGTGAAACCGTTTACGCATTACACAGTACTTTATTTAATGTATATTTTTAACATTGGGGTGGGAAATATGAAATAGGTTCCGGAAATGGCTGCAACCATTTACGTTTTGGACATTACTTTATTTAATGTATATTTTTAACAGTAGGATGGGAGATAAGAAGACGGTCCCGGAAATGGCTGAAAAATTTATTATTTATACATTACTTTATTTCATGCATATTTTCAACGGTGGGGTGGGGATTATAGTTACTTCCAGAAATGGCTGAAAGAGTTTACATTACATTATTTCATGTATATTTTTAGCAGTGGGTTTGGGATATAAAGTCAGTCCCGGAAATGGCTGAAACAGTTTAAGATTAAAAGATTACTTTATTTAATGTACATTTTCAACAGTGGGGTGGCGGACATGAAGTAAGTCCCGGGATTGAATGAGATGTGCAAATATATACTATCAGAAAGCGTCGCCCAGTATTAAATAAGATAGGTGGAAAACATATAGTAGCAAAATACCCAGCGTCGCCCGGGATCGAATGAGATAGATGAACGATATATATTAGCAGAATATGCGGCGTCACCCGGGATTGGATAAGATAGGTGAAACATATATACTATGAGAATACCCAGAATTGATTGATTTGTTTGTAATGAAATAATCAGCCCAGGCAATGTATCAAAGTTATTATTTAAGTAAGGGGGAGCGACATGGTGGGTTAAAGTTATGAAAATTATTATTGAAATTAGTAATATATCCAAGAATTATGAAAAATGATGAAACGTGAGTTACTTGATTGGTGTGTTTGTAATGATATAATCAGCCCAGATAATATATCAAATATATTACATAAGTAGGAGGGAGAGACATAATGTGGGTTTTTAATTATAAAAAGTATTGTCGAAATTAGTAACATATCCAGGATTATGAACGAAGATTTAATGTGAATTAATCGAGTGCGTGTTTATAATAAAATAATCAGGTCAGGAAATATATCAAAGTAATTATGTTAGTAAGAGAGGGCGATAAGGATGGTTTAAATTATGAAAAATAATTGTCGAAATTAGTAACATACCCAAGAATTATGAAAAATGATAATATGTTATTTAATGCATTAGTGCCATGAAATAATAAGGCCAGACATATATCAAAGTTATTATTTTAGTAAGTGGGGCGATGATGTGAGTTTAAATGATGAAAAGTGATTGTCGACATTAGTAACATATCCAAGAATTATGAAAAATGACGAAATGTGAGTTAATTGATTGGTGTGTTTGAAATGAAATAATCATCCCAGATAATATATCAAAGTTATTATTTTAGTATTTCTGATAATGTGGGTTAAAAATATGATGTAGTGTGAGTTAATTGATAGTTGTGATTTTATAAAATAATCAGCCCGGACAATATATCAAAGTAATTTTTTATTAAGAGAGGGCGACGAGGATGGTTTATATTATAAAAAAATATTGTCGAAATTAGTAACATATCCAAGAATTACGAAAAATGACGAAATGTGATTTAATTGATTGGCGTGTTTATAATAAAATAATCAGCCTAGACAATATATCAAAGTTATTATATAAGTAAAGGGGAAGGAGATAAGGGGAGATTAAATTATAAAACAATATTTTCGAAATTAGTAACATATCCAAGAACTACGAAAAAATGATGAAATATTAGTTAATTAATTGGTGTGTTTGTAAGGAAATAATCAGCCTAGAAAATATATCAAAGTTATTATTTAGTAAAGAGGGAAGGGCGAAAATGGGTTAAAATTATGAAAAATGATTGTCGAAATAAGTAACAATTCCAAGAATTATGACAAATGATTAAATGTGATTTCATGCATTCGTGTGTGTGTGTTTGTTTGTGTGTGTGTGTGTGTGTGTGTGTGTGTGTGTGTGTAATAAAATAATAAGCCCAGACAATATTTCAAAGTTATTATTTTATTAAGGAGGGGCCGATAATGTATCAAAGTT
The DNA here is from genome assembly GCF_053919585.1 of Euprymna scolopes. Lineage (NCBI taxonomy): Eukaryota > Metazoa > Mollusca > Cephalopoda > Sepiida > Sepiolidae > Euprymna > Euprymna scolopes. The sequence continues at coordinate 12,786,783 of NC_136483.1, read as the reverse complement.
ATTATTTTAATAAGGTTGGGCGACAACGTTGGTTTAAATTATAAAAAAATATTGTCGAAATTAGTAACATATCCAAGAATTACGAAAAATTATAAAATCTGAGTTGATTGGTGTGTGTTTTTGTAATGAAATAATCAGCCTAGACAATATATCAAAGTTATTATTTTAGTAAGGTGTCCGATATGGTGAGTTTAAATGATGAAAAATTATTGTCGAAATTAGTACGATATCCAAGAATTATTAAAAATGACTAAAATGCGAGTTAATTGATATTTGTTTTTTTTTAATAAAATAATCAGCTATACAATATATCAAATTTAATATTTTAGTAAAGGAGGGGCGATAATGTGGGTTGAAATTATGCAAAATTAGTGTCGAACATAGTAACATATTCAATAATTATGAAAAATGATAAAATGTGAGTTAATTGACCGGGTGTGTTTGTAATGAAATAATCAGCTAAGGAAATATATCAAATTTATTATTTTAGTAAGGGGCAGTACAGTTTTAATAAAAAAAACTTGAATAATATGATTGTGCCTTCATTAATGCTTAACAGAACGCCCACAGCATGCCCAACAACAATATATTACATATGAAAAATGCTGCTGTGAAATTTCCACAGGTCCCGCTAGTTATTATTATTATTATTATCTATATAATATTATGCTTGTCTCTCTTTCGTTAATCTGTACGTTACGTTAACAAAAAAACAAAAACAAAATACAAATACAATTTTTGAAGGCCAAACTGCCCACGACTTCAAGACGCCAAATTCACTAAATTAGGCTTTTCAAAACCAATTTAGCTGTTGTAAGTGCTCCGGTCATCATAGAGTAACCTAAGCAAGATTATTATTATTATTATTATTATTATTATTATTATTATTATTATTATTATTATTATTATTATTATTATCATTATTATCATTATTATTATTATTATTATTATTATTATTATTATCGAATCAGAGAAAAATGTTTCGATAACATAAAAGGAATGTTGGAAAGATAAAACAATTAGATTTTTTAATGGAATTGAATAGTATAAATAGATTCTTCAATCAATAAAATATTGCAGGTTTTTATGTAATAAAAATTGGAATGAGAGTTTTAGCAAAACAAATGTTAATTTAGAATAACAATGAGATTGACCTGGTCATGTGACGTTAGAGGGTTAACTACGTTAATGTATCTTTACATCATCAACGCTCTGATCCCCAGCTGGCATCAATTGTGATGGATGGCTCTCGTCTGGGTGAGGCCCCGTGTTTTGACAAGCTTCTGGGTTTGACCTTTACTCCTGATCTGAAATGGAACACGTACATCAAGTCTGTTGCCAAGGTCGCTGGAAAGATGGTGGGATCGTTCTACCGCTCCAGAA
>NC_136483.1:12710400-12780400 GCF_053919585.1 Euprymna scolopes | reverse complement strand
TAGTGTCAATGCGATAATTGGTATTGTATTAACTTGTTTCATGTTCCATATACCTTTTAGTTCTCTGACAAGCTCAATATATTGGCTTCATTGTTCCGTTTCCTCCATCTTCATGATATGGTTTGCTGGAATGGTAAAATCTATAATTTGGCAATTTCTTTCCTCCGTATTTACGATTATGACGTTCGTTCTCCTTAAATGAATTCATCTGTTTGTAACTCTATGTTCTAAATAACATTTCCAGCTTGTGTCTTTACCATTTATCTGCATGTTCATGTTTTGCACCGTTCAAACTTTACTGCCCCACCCGGTGTCGCGCCTGTTTTTGTGGTCACACTTATGTGATTTACAATTTCGTCTCTTTGCCCACAGAATATACATTTACTGTTTTCCGGGATCTTATTTACATTAGCGTTCATCTAAAATCGGTTTTCTATCGTTCAATATCAAAAACTCTGTCCTCTCTCAATTCAGACATTTTCTCACACCTGAGGTTATTCCCTATCTCTACAAATCTACTATCAAACCATATATGGCGTACTCTTGTCATATTTGAGCTGATTAATCTTCCTCCAATTTGAAGGTTCTTGATAAATTGCAGAGACATATCTGTATTTTGATAGGACACACACTTTCTTCTTCACTGAAACCTCTCTTTTACAGACGTGATGTTGCTAGTCTTTTTTATAAATACTATTATGACATGTGTTCCTCAAAATTGTCTCATCCATTCCCTACTTTCTTTGTCCCAGCTCGTCTCACTCGTTGATTTAGTGATCTCCATCAGTTCGCTGATTTCATACATCATTGCAACACAACTTCTTATTCCAGTAGCTTCTTTCCAAGAATTGTGTGATCGTGGAACTCTCTTCCTGTTCTTTCTTTCAATACAAGTGTATGTGTAAAGGTATTATTATGTGTACATATGTGTATGTGTAAAACTATTATTATGTCTATGTATACGTGTGTGTCTATACATGAATTATGCGTGTGTATGTATAAAAGTATTAGTATGTCTATGTATATGTGTGTGTCTATAAATGTATTCTGTGTATATATGTGTGTATGTATAAAAGTATTATTACGTGTACATATGTGTATATGTGTGAAAGTATTATTAAGCGTATGCATGTGTGTATGTGTAAAATTATTATTATGTGTATGTATATGTGTGTATGTGTGTATGTATAAAGTATTACTATGTATGCATATGTCTACGTGTAAAAGCATTGTGTATTTATATGTGTGTCTGTGTAAAATTATTACTATGTGTATACATGTGTTTTTATAAAAAAACATTATTATGTGTATGTATGTGTCTGTATGTGTAAAAGAATTATTATGTGCATTTATGTATGTGTATGTGCATGTGTAAAACTATTATTATGTGAATGCATGTGTGCGTATGTGTGAAAGGATTATTAATGTATGCATGTGTGTATGTATAAAAGCATTATTATACGTATGTACGTGTGTGTATGTGTAAAAGTATTATTATGTGTATGCAAGTGTGTATGTGTGAAAATATGATGTGTGTATGTGTCTAAGCACTATTATATGTATGTGTGTGTTTATGTGTAAAAGTATTATTTTGTGTATGCATACGTGTATATGTGTAAAAGCACTATTACATATATGTATGTATATGTATATGTAAAAGCATTATTATATTAGTCCTCGCGCAAAAGAGCAGGACACAAAATGTTTTAAATAATAATAATAATATAATAACAATAACAAAGACTTTCGCTGGCGAGGACTACTATTGACCATAACCAGTTATACAGTCCTTTTGAAATTTTCATCTCTATTTTTCTCGTTATGTACTGAATATTTGTTAATGAAACCTATATGAAATATGTTCCTTATTAAATTTGAAAGATTTTCTATTCTGAAAGAAGTTTAAAAAAAATTAATCTAAAAAAGTTATTTTAAATTTTTTGTTAAAAAATTCAGATTTTCTCATTATTCAGCCCTGTATTACAATGAGGGAGTTGCAAAAAATGAGTTGTCGTGTGAGGAGAAATACAAACTGAAACAGAGAGAATATTCAAACCTGTAATAATACAAGAGGGGTTGCAGAAATGAGTTGTGGAATGAGGAGAAATACAAATTGAAATAGAGAGAAGGAGAGATTTAAAATATAATCTTAAAAAGATAAGATACAAGTTAGAAAAGCATTTTATCCAATGCATGAAAATTGTTAAACAAAATGTTTTTACTATAGGCTTTAAAAATAATAAAGGTACAAGATTCAATTAGAAATTTATTTATCTTCAAAGAGCACTTTTAACAATTTTACAAAGTAAGGTATAAACATTTAATTTAAATTGAATCAAAAATTACCTTGGATTTATTTTATGTAATGTACATTTTGTTGCAATTTAAAAACATTATATTTTATCTAGCAATTAATGATATGGATATAAAATTTTCAATGAATTTTTAAAAAGTGCAACAGAATGCACATTACACATTACATAAAATAAATCCAAGATAATTTTTTGATTCAATTTAATAAATCAGTGGTCATCCTGATCTCGGTTTGATTGATATCAGCGTCTATGGTGGTATCTATTATACAAAACCACGCCATCACCAGTGTGTATGTGTGGAGTGGTGAGTGAGGAGATAAACGTGGGTGTGTAGGTTCATCCAACATGATATGTGTATATATGCGCATGTGAAAATTTAAGCAGCAATATTAGATGTTTGCCATACACGTGCGCACTTACGTACATCACACGGTGCCGATATGTTTAAGCGTATGTCTGAATAGTCAATATAACTGTATGCGTGTGCTTTTAAATGTATATACCAATGTGTTTGTGTGTCCGTAGGGGTATATACACACTTACGTACAAAGGTGTATGGACAAATATGCGCATGCATAATTGTGTATATATGAATATATGCACATGTGTGTTCATATGCATGTATGCGTGTGTACCACGGGTAGCAAGTGTATGATGGCTGTTTAGGAAGAGGGGGGGGGTCATCGTGATCTGTATAATTTTCGTCTATCTTCTCCGAAACGAATGCAGAGTAGGTAGAGTAAGGATGAAGGTGAAGCTTTAGGATCATGGGGCACGCACCGATATTTTTTTAGTCGGCCATAACATCGCGTTTTCCAAGATAAGTTCGCGATGTGCGATCGCGTGATCCATCGGATCATTTTCAGTGGATCTTCTTTCCCGCTTGAACCGCTATGATTGTGAATATTCGCGGATTGCAAGGTCAACTACACCCATTCCACTATGACACCCGGCACCCACCCCAACTACAAACACCACCTTCTCACTTTTCCTATCATCCGCCACTGAAAGTGCACTCCCATCCTTACAACAAAATCTTTTAAAAATCTGACTGAATTGTATTTTCTTTGAATGACACAACGATGCGATGGAGGTGTCTGTTTCGTAAGCCTTTCACTTAAGAGAGGCTTATCAGGAGCTGCACATATCGTGATGGTGGATTGGCTTGGAAGGAAAATAGCTTAAGAATTAGACGAGAATTCAAGAAAGTCAAAGATATATAAATATACGAGGGTCTTCTATTTTTGAACTCAAAAAGTTCAAACTCAGCAGCTACGAAGATGTAAGTAATACCATTAAAACGAGCAACTTTTTGTGTTCCAGAATTTACTTTTCTACATAGTCACCAACATTCTCAATGCACTTTTGCCATGAAATCTAATGACGAATCTCTATTTCATGACAGAGATTGCTTTCATAGATTCTTATACCGTCAATATCTGCGATATAAAGATGAAATTTTCAGGTCATTAATGCAACAGTTCAGTCCTTATAACAATGCAATTTACAATTCCCTCTAAATTCATTCGGATGGAATATAAAATAGGAGCCATTATTTTGGAAAGCCCATCGTATGTATATTAAATATATACAACAATATTTCTCGCGGTTAAGGGTGGACGAATGAATTTAGCCCTTGCTAATGGAGTCAGAGATGGCTTCGTTGCTAGATTCGAATCTATCGACCGGTGTTAATCGTGACACCCCGCACTGATGATTCTGGAAAGGATGCAACTGTAGGTATTTAATAATTATCATAGTAAATAATTATGTCAGCCCTTTTAAGAAACTAGTTTCTTATCGTTGATAAAGTCGGTTAATTTAGCTCGAATGGGCAGATCATCATAAAATGATTAGATCACTCTGACAGACTTTCAAAACATTTTAGAAATAAAAGTTTAAATTTCAACAATAATTTGATAATTATTATAGTACATAATTATATATATATATATATATATATATATATATATATATATATATATATATATATATATATATATATTTCACTCGATTTGATTTTAGTTATGAAACTAATTCATGATTTTAGTTATGAAACTAATTCATGATTAACATTTATCAATCTTTATACTCTCTCTCTCTCTCTCTCTCTCTCTCTCTCTCTCTTTATATATATATATATATATATATATATATATATATATATATATATATATATATATATAGTCTTTGAAGTTTTTAACATTTGAAATTATACAAAAAATTACTTTTTATCATTCGTTAAAAAACCATCCAGTCAGTAAGTCATTTAATCACCTGCAATCACTGCATCAACTCTCTCGAATTTACTATAATACCAATTTTTTTTTAATTTTTTTTATTTTTATTTTTAAAGGGATCATCAGTTGTTTACCATGAAACACTGTTTCGGGGATTTATATATATATAATTATTTTTTCTATAATAATTATTAAATTATTAAATTTTTTCTATAATAATTATTATATATATATATATATATATATATTGTTTGGAATGGTCTCTACCAAACTACTCTGTAAATTTTTTGACTACAGATTAAAGCTTGATATGTAGGGTATTTAGATATGTGGAACAAATACGATTTGGTTTTTAGCCAGTAAAAATAGCGATTATGGGGTCAAAATTGAAAAAAAATGCAACTTGGCAGGCGTAAGACGACAGGACGTATTACTTCTACTCAGGCTCAAGTATACAGTTATATATCCACCAACAAATTTTTTATATGTATATGGACTGAGCTCAAATGGTAACGAATAATGTTGCAGAAATATATATTTTGATTTCAATTCTAGTCATATATTTATATTCATTTTTTAACTTTTGAAATCATTGCTATATTTTAGGTACAATATATTAACCAATAAAATATTGGTATTATAATAACAAATACAAAATCTGCATGGATTAAAAATATCATATTTAAGCATATTTTACAATCGGGGTACGCTGGCCGGCTACTACTATGTATTGGGTACAATATAATAATCAAATATTGGTACTCTAATAATAAACACGAAATCTGCATAAATGTTATCAAATTTACGAAAATTCTTTTTATTATTAAAGAAATGAAACTTATTTGACTGAATAATAAAATAAACTATTCTGCAAATTGAAGAAAAAAGCCCCAACCAACAATAGAAAACGTATTGATTAACATATGTCTGTCTGTCTGTCTGTCTGTCTGTCTATCTATTATATAAGATGAACATTGTATGTGTGAGAGCGAGTTCATTCCTTATGGACTAGGAAATGGCTGAGCCAATTTTTTTCATGAAATTTCACACGAAGGTACTTAATGTGTCTGGAAATGTTCTTACATAGGTTTTATATCAGAAGGATAAATATCTAAAATCGATAATCGAAAAAATTAATTAAATACAGAAATCTGATTTTGGCGAAAGTTAACACTTTTATACAACATAAAATCACAAGTGCATTTGAGAAGTTTTATCACCGCATAAGTAGAAAGGTCGCCGTATAAAATAACTGTAGACCCTTTTATAAGACCGGGGTGCGTTTGAAATAAATGTTTCTTTTTAAAGTCAATTGAACCATGACACTTGGCTTTTGTATTATTATATTTTTGTATTATGAACTAATTCACTCCGGGGAGGCATATGAAGCTTCCTTACACAGTACGAAAGCAGGCAATCAACCAATTCGATTAAAAAATAGGCAATTTCACGAATATCGATGACAATAAAAGTATAGGAGTTTAAAACATTTGTTGATTCTCATTCAATCACAGGTAACATCAGGTACCGCTCCTAGTATATATATATATATATATATATATATATATATATATATATATATATATATATATATAACTTACAATTAAATTTACCAAAATGATCCAAGATGGTAAAACTAAAGTATATCATTAATATTAAATAATGTTTATAAGGTAATCTCAACCAGCCGCAAAAGCTTTTTAACATGTTTTAACTATTTGCTCTTATATATATATATATATATATATATATATATATATATATATATATATATACACACTCTATAATGCTCCTCATCTTCAGTTGAGCTTGTTGAGAAGTGATACACGAATTACCAATAGCGTATATATATATATATATATATATATATATATATATATATATATATATATATATATATATATATAACAGCGATACACACACACACACACACACATATATATATATATATATATATATATATATATAATAAAAACTAATTGTAAACTTCTATTTTACATATTTGTTCCTACTATGATATATATATATATGTATATATATATATATATATATATATATATATATATATATATATATATATCGTAGTAAGAACAAAACTGTTGTGTTAGGTAATCCTTAATTCGCAGAGTTTCAAAGAATGCTTATTCTTCTAATCAGAGGCAAAACTGTTAGCAAAACAATCAGGTATTAACATTTCCATGTATTTGTTAGTTACTGCATAAGATGAAACTAAAAATATTATGAGTTTTAGTCATAAAATATAAAAAATATAAAAATATAAATAGGGAACAATTCATGCGGAGAGTTCGTTCAGAAATATTTTGAATGAAATGATAACTATATACATATAGGCATATATTCAATTGGTACATATAGATATATGTGAGAGCACGTATGTTCATATATAGATCTATAGGTGCATATTTGATCCCGAGTTCAACATTAACACAAAAAGCAACCAACCATATATATAGAAAAGTCTGCTGTGATGGAAGTTATTAGTTGTAGGTGAAAAAGCCAACAACAGGTGCGCACCTGGAGAAACCAAGTTGAAAATCCGTCGTCAGAAAGGATCAGAACGAAAATATGTACACATGAATTGTCTATATTGTTTTTAATGAAATAATGATGTCTTATATATATATATATATATATATATATATATATATATATATATATATATATAATATTATATTATACATATATATGTATATATATATATATATATATATATATATATATATATATATATATACTACTGCTGTACCCAGCCACGCGTTGCTGTGGCTCAGTTTGTTAAAATGGAACACATTCCTCAAGAAAAATTGCATTTTGTTCATTTATTTACTTTCATTATTTTTTGCAATCTTTTTTAATCAATAAAAGTTGTTATTTATTCCCCCCCCCCAAAAAGATTAATTTTTTACCATAAATTGTTAGGTGAAAGTTTTTTTTCGGAAAAACTTGCACTTTTTAAAAAAAAAAAGAAATTTGGCAGCAAACGTTTCTCTTTGAAAACGGAATTTTTATTATAAAAAGAACAGATGAATGCTTTACATGAACACTGTAAATAGTTATGAGAATGTACAAATTATTTTTTTTAACAGATGTTCAGAAAATAAGCATAAAAATACTTCCATCATTAATTATGCAAAAAACAAATAAAATGTTGATTTAGTGTTTCAATATTATGCTTATAAATTACGATAAAACTTGCTGAGTATGCGCTGTTTTACGGTTGTTGTAAAAATGGAACGGAAACTTAAATTTCGCTTCGTTTTAATCTTTCTTAATTTTTAATTGTGCCTCCCCAAACGAATATAATCAAAACAGTAAACTTCAACAATTGTATTTTATGTATATAAAACGCAAAATATTAAAAAAAAAAAAGTTAATAACGAAAGGGAAATAATTCCATTTTTAAACGAAAAAGTCAGTTTGGTATATCTTTAGTTATTTTTTACATTAGTCCAGCTTGCCATTCACATTGGAAATGTCGACATTTATAGGTTGTCGGGTACGTTTACAACGAATAAACACTCCAATCTAGTAGATGTATCAGAATTTTTGTAGGAATTTTTGACACCACTATCACAAAACTGCGAATAAAATATAAAAAAACTCGTAATTTCTCTTTTAAAAATGGGTTATTTTCTTTATGGATTATACTTCCAAAATAAACTATTAAAGTTGTTTTAAAAGTAATAGAAATATTTTTTTAAAACAGTAATGAATTTTACGAACTCAATATTTTTCAATTTTTAAACTTTCAAAATCTATCAAAATTTTTCTATTGATTTTATTTTTACGATATTTTCAGGGTCGATGTGAAATTTTATGTTCTTTCCAATAAACCGAATATAATATTTAAGACAAACGTTTTTTTTAATTCACGCCCCCCCATTTTCAAGTGTCTATTTTTAGATAATTTAAATAATTAATTTACTCACCAAAGTTTTATATATCACAAATTGAAGAGAAAAGGTCGATAAATAATATATTCAAATTTAAAACAAAAAAAGTAGTGTTTTTAGAAATTTACTTGTAAAGTTCGAAGTTTAAAACTTTGTTTTTTAAACCACGTTGTTTGTTTTTTCTTTTGTTTTTTTATGAAACCTTAGTCCTTGCTCCTTTAATTGAAAAAAAAAATTAGGGCTTGAATTACATTTTTCGAGTAGTTATAAGCTTGGAAAGCCAGGGGGTCGAATAATTCACGCCTTCCATTTTGAAATGTCTATTAAAAAGTAAATAATTTACTCACCAATAAATAATACGTTCAAATTTAAAACAAAAAAGTAGTGTTTTTAGAAATTTACCTGTAAAGTCCGAATTTAAAAACCTTTTTTTTTAAAAAAAACCACGTTGTTTTTTAATGAAACCTTGGTCCTTGCTCCTTTAATTGAAAAAAATTAGGGCTTGAGTTACATTTTTCGAGGAGTTATAAGCTTGGAAAGACGGGGTGGAATTATTCACTATTTTTCACGAAATTTCTGACACACCTACCAATCTACCCATGTTAAGAACGGCTTTCGGAATAGACACCCCTAACCTTGCCAGCATACCCGAAAAGCTATAAAAGTTGACGTGTCGAATGTGAACGATGAGTTGGACGTAATGTAAAAATGTACCGAATTTAAACGGGAACAAAATTCAAATTTCCGTTCCATTTTTACAACAACCGTAAAGCAGAGCATTCTATGCAAATTTTACATAACTTACTGTATTAATGCTATTTTTTTTAAGCAAAAAAATATTTAGGTTTGGCAATACGTTCCTAAACTCATTTCACCTTAAATAATTTAGGTGACTGAAATAGGAATCTAATTGAATCTTTAATTTCCTGAATAGTATGCGAGAAATTCATTTTTCTTCGAGTTATATCGAATTCATTAATACGGACTTTAGGGGCTTTTTTCGTAATATTACTGTAAAAATTATTTTTTATTGTTACAAATTACGATGCTTTATTCATATAAACAAAAAGTAAAATAAATTCTTGCGTTTTTTATATACTACTGAAAATCATAACTTTAGTAAAGGTATTTTTTGTTTAAACAAAATGAAACATTTTCACTAAGAGTTAAGTAAAAATAATTGGTTCATTATATTCTGCGATCATTATTTGAAAAATACTGCAATTTTCATTAAAATTGGTTAATTTCGTGATTTTTGGTGAATTTTTAAGTAAAGGGAGGGGTCAAAATGTTTATACACTTTGAGCTTCGGCATTCATTTTGTCTGTACCTACCATTTTTCGATGAATATTTGATAGGAAAGCGACCACATGTGGTTAATTTAAATTAAATTTCAATCACATGGTTACATTATCAATAATCGTGTGATTAAACCCATTGAAAATTTACCGATATTGTAAACACATTCTGTTTACATTATCTTTTTAGTGATATCACATGCAGTGTTGGCAATTGAGATTAAAAAAAAAACGGGAAATCAGGAGAAAGAAATCTTCAGAAAATCGCTAGCTTTTTAACTTTTATCCTCTGAAACTTTCAAAAATCGCTAATTTACCCCCCCCCAAATCCATATTTTAACTTCCTACTATAAAAAAAATTATAAATATAGTATATTCAATATATAAAATGTTCCGTGTTTTCTCACTATATGTTTCTGGAATTATATTGAAGCGGTTAACTCACCAGAAGGCTTACATATTTTATCAGCTAGTTTTACCTGTTTTTTCAGAGAGGGTATTTTTTTTTTTTTGCAGGAAACAAATCATAAACTAAAACTTTTTATAATAAAAGTTAAATTGAAATATACTGCAAATTAAACATCACAATAATGGTGCAACATATTTTGAAATTAGAAAAATAAAAAACAAAAAAACTTTGTTTTAGCATGTTAAAAGTATTTAGGTTGGTAGATAATTAAATTCTACCGTATTGATATAGTTTTTTTGTTTGTTTTTTTTTGCTGTTGTTTCTTGCTTTTTACAATTTTCGACTAAATACTTCTAAATTAAGTGGGGTTGCTTAGATCGTATTTTAAACCAAACTTCGAAGGTTGGAATGCCCCCCACCTTAAATGTACTTGGAAAAATCGATTTTATAGCGAGATTTAAGAATGGTTCGCCGAAAAAAGGTGAAAAACAAAACATATAATGAATAAATAATTGTTACCAAAGACAATAAATTCTACTTTTTTTACTTACATGAATGAGTTTATTTTATGTTTTAAAGTATTTTCAAGCGCTTTTCTTTATTTTTTTAATCTAAAATTGCGGGTGTGTGGGTGCCAAATATCTCCAGATTTTCTAGAATTCCCCGCTAGATTGCAAACGAAATCTCCAGATCTAGCAGGAAAACTGCTAAATTGGAAACATTGGTCACGTGAGAGGAAGCGGTAATAAATAATTGTCCCTAAATAAAAAAAATTGCCTATCGGTACAAAGAAAACCACCTATTTATCATAAAAAAATTAAGTATAATGTTATAATTAAAACGAAATATATAAAAACACACATGGATACATTAAACATATTATACCAAAACGTGGAAGCCATCCGTCCAGTGGTTTTTAGACTATTAATTGCGAACGAATCAAGAGTTAGATTTATATATATATATATATATATATATATATATATATATATATATATATATATATATATGAGGTAGCATTATTTCATTAAAAAATATTTCATTAAATAATATAGACAATTCATGTCTACATGTTTTCGTTCCGATCCTTTAACTTCATTTTTAGTTTTCTCGTTTTTAGCAACAACTGACTGGCGTTTGATCAGAGTATATGAAGATCTGTTGTCAGGGATAAATAACAGAACAGATTTTAGGTTGTTTTTAGAATTTTTTTTTATTTCCAGTTACAGATTTTTTTTATTTCCAGTAAAAATAACATTTACTTTTAAACAGATTTAAGAATATTATGTTTTTTTGAAAAAAATTATTTGGTCAATATTTCGTTTCTTTGATTTAATTTAATTTAAACTCCTAAGGTTTATGCTTGTTAGATGTATGTTCAAGAATAGATATGTTACCAAATAATTTTTTTTTCAAAATTAGGAAGGGGGACAAAAATGTTGATTCATAAAATGTTTCACCATGGCGTTTTTGTCAGAAAGATGCATGGTTAACAAAGTTGTGGTAGACAAGTCCACATATACATATTTTCCCTTCACTTTCAGAGACACAGCCTTCCAATAGGAATATTATCTGGCATAGAAGTTCTGTCCTATCAAAAACTCAACAGTTTATTTATAAAGTTCCACATTGTATTGAGCATTTTCGAAAAATATTGGTTCGTAATTAATCTCATCGTCTTAACGTCTAAGTTCAAATGTATTGTTCAAATCAATGTAAAAAGCATATCACTCTGTTGTTTTATTACAAGTAGCCAAACCAATACATTCTTCTACGCTTTATACTGTCCGAAAAACTTATACACTATAGCGAAGACAAACCTCACACATGCATAATATATGTATGTATGTATATATATATATATATATATATATATATATATATATATATATATATATACGTGTTAATGAGCTGTAAACAGCAGAACAGTACTATCTGTTGATGACTATACACACATACAAGAGGAAAAGATATTGATAATCATATATAATATATTGATTGGAGAAATTCCCCTTTGGACCAAACTACCGTAGGTAGATGCCACATACAAATTTATTATGTCTAAACTATTATCCGCTAGCTTATATAATTTTACAACGCCGCTATAGACACCTTTCTTCTTTAGAATAAAACCCTGTATTTCATATTCTAGGAGAGGCATCATCACGATCGCCATCATCTACAGACAAAGTAGTTCCTATTTTTACCTCTCTATCTACAGTACTCTTCCCTCCCAAATCTACACCCGAAGATATATACACATCATAACTGTTTTCCATAAACTGATATACAAACCATTTACTCTCCTTCTCCCGTTACACAATAATAATGTCTCCTTTATATCGTTCTGGCACTTCTGATTGATTACTAGCTCTCAACTTGTTTGTTCGAGAATAGACCCATTATTGAATAAACGAACACGCTAGATGTTTAAAAACATGACCGCTTTGTGTACGCGTTACAATAGTTAAAACCTATAAAAAACAATTGTTTCTTTTTTGTTCTATTTTCCTTTCCCCAACTATATTACTTCAATTCTCCTACTGTTGTTAATTAAAATTATTGCTTTTGCAAAAAGACAAAACATCCAAACAAACAAACAAAAAAACTTACGCACGATATTCAAGGTTTGCCATAATAGCGAACGACCGACAGATTTTGTAAACAAATACACACAGAGACAGATAGATACATAGACAAAGAAAGGCAGATGAGGAGAGTTCAAGAGAGGCAAATAGACTGATTCCTAGATAGATAGATAGATAGATAGATAGATAGATAGATAGATAGTTACTGACGACGCTACTCTTTGGGCTTTTATTTTACTTTATGACGAGACGTTCTCTTTTTTTCTCTTTCTTACTGTTTTTTTTTTCTGGACCGACGAACACCTTCTAACTAAAAGGAGATCTTTAAGGTCAGCACGGGTATCTCGCTTGATGTAAACATACGTTTTTTTCTACATTTTGACATAAACAATATGTCTTTATTCTAAATGGTTCACACACTTTAAAGGTAAAGGTTAATCACGTTGTTATCGCACATGTAATCATGTGAATATTAAATTTTAAGGGGTACGCACAGATTACTTAAAAAAACGCCGTCTTGTAACATGTTAAGAATGGCATTATTATTTAAACACGGTAACAAAAATACACAAGTACCCAACATTTACAGTTTTCCAACCAACATTGCACACCCAAAATTTCACGGTTGGTTCATAGTATTTGCACGTGGAGATCATGACAGCGATTATAAAGGTTAAATATGGGCCAGATATGTTGACTCCCCCCCCAAAAAATGAGGTGTCTATTCCGAAAACTGTTCTTAACAGGCGCGGTTGTGGAAACCATTCTTACCATGTCTCTTCCAAAAACCGTTCTTAACATAATAAGGTTGGGGATTGGGTAATACCAACAATAGCCGTACTTAAACTTTTTAGGAGAGAGGGGGGCATGCTTCCTGCGGGCAACGCCGGTTAACTGGCCCTGCTATCAGAAAAATATATACTGATGCATATAGATTCATTGATCAATTGTAACCAAGGGAATATTATATTTCCTTGTTTCAAAATGATCAATAAATCTATATACACAAGCAGATATTTTTCTGTTATCAATATATATTCCTATCGAATCTGATCTTCCACCTGCACTGCACGTCGAGCTTTTTTATATCGAGAAGTCTCCATTTACAGAATCTTTATAAACTTTATTGACCCCCTATATATATATATATATATATATATATATATATATATATATATATATATATGTGTGTGTGTGTGTGTGTGTGTGTGTGTGTGTGCGCGCGTGTGTGTGCGCGTGTGTCTGTGTCTGTGTACATTTTCCTACGCAATAACTTAGTTAATTTTTAGTCTACAGACTCAAAATTTGATATAAAGTGTACTGAGATTTGGGAAAATCTAGATGATCGGTTTTCGGCCAGGAATTTTGCGATTAAGGGGACAAAGTTCAACGATTTGAACTTTGAGAACTCTACCAAACCCCTCCGACAATTTAAGGTCTAAACACTTGGAATTTTAGATATAGGGGCTTTGGACATGGATCTAACTTAATAACTTTATTTGAGCCCAAAACAATAAATTTTAAGGGGTCATAATAGGGGTCTAATTAAAAAGAATTGACCGTTATTTTTATTTATTTTATTTTTGCTCATCATACCCCTCCAAACACCCGGACAACGCCGGGCTTAAATGCTAGTATACATATAAAAGTATATATATATATATATATATATATATATAGAGAGAGAGAGAGAGAGAGAGCGAGAGAGATACGAGTATGCTTGTTTGCATATGTTTCACAGCTTTTATATATATATATATACAGTGATGATCATATTTATTGGCACGGTAAAATAAAAGTTAAATTTTGTCTAATAAATTCTAAAAAAGGGATTAAATTAAAGAAAATAACAAAGTATATTATGTATTTTTAACTGGCCTTTCCGATGCAGCAATCGGATTTTAGAAAAAATAAATAACAAAGGAACAACAAACATAATTGCAAAAAACCCTTGTTCAAAATTATTGGCACAATTTATTTAATAATCAATTGTATAGCCTTTGGCCTTGATTACCTTCCTCAGTCGCTTTTCATAGTTTACAACCAAGTTGTTGCACTCTTCAGTAGTAATTTTAGCCCACTCTTCCTGACAATAATCCTCTAATTGAATAAGATTCTTAGGCTTCCTTTGCATTACCCTCAATTTTAATGTTCTCCATAAATTTTCAATTGAATTAAGGTTTGGGCTTTGTGATGGCCACTCCAAAACATTAATATGATTGTCCTCAAGCCATTTCTTAGTCAGTTTAGCCGAATGCTTTGGGTCATTATCTTGCATGAACCACCAACGACGACCAAGTGAGAGCTCTTTAGCAGAGTCTTTCAGGTTTTCATCCAATATTTTAACATAATCTTCCTTTTTTATGCTACCTGTGACCTTAACAAGTCGCCCTGGTCCAGAGGCAGCAAAGGATCCCCAAAACATCAAACTGCCTCCACCGTGCTTCACTGTGGGTATGGTGTTCTTAGGCAGGAAAGCTTCGCCAGATTTTCTGTAAATATAAGACACTTTATTATGGCCAAATAACTCTATTTTCGTTTCGTCAGTCCATAGAACACGTTTCCAGAATGCAACATCTTTATCAATATGACGTTTTACAAAGGCTAGCCTTGCTTTCAGGTGCATAGGCTTCAATAAGGGAGTCTTTCTCGGACGACATGCTTTTAAACCAGCTCTCTTGAAAACTCTACCAACTGTATGTCGAGATACATTCACTCCAGAGGTGCTCTGTTCATCAACAATCTCCCCAACAGAGATCCTTGGGTTTTGTTTTACTTGTCGAACAATTTTCCGTTCATCTCTTGGGGAAAGAATCCTTTTTCTCCCTCTACCCTCTAAACTCATAACGTGGCCTTGCGATTTGAACTTGTTTATTATGGCTCTAACAGTGGATTTGGGAAGGTTTAGCTTCTTTGAAATCTTATCATAGCCCTCCCCATTGGTATGGCATGCTACAACAAGCTTCCTGACGTCTTCGCTGTGTTCCTTAGTTTTAACCATGGCGATTGAAAATTATAATTTAGTCACTTATAATAGTTTAAATAAATCGCTATCTAAAAATTATCTGAAAAAAATTATTCACTGAATTAGCGTTAAACAAGCATAATATGGCTATAAAAAAGTTCAGAAAGCACGTAAACCGGAAATTGATTGATATTATACTGATACTAAAAGAAAAACAAAGCCGTGCCAATAATTTTGAGCAAGGGTTTTTTGCAGTTATGTTTGTTGTTCCTTTGTTATTTATTTTTTCTAAAATCCGATTGCTGCATCGGAAAGGCCAGTTAAAAATACATAATATACTTTGTTATTTTCTTTAATTTAATCCCTTTTTTAGAATTTATTAGACAAAATTTAACTTTTATTTTACCGTGCCAATAAATATGATCATCACTGTATATATGATGGACTCTCCCGTCGATTTCGACGGATGAGGTTCAGACAACCCATATTTCTAAAACTCATTCATGCTTTTGCCTCTGATGACTTTTTAGTCCAGCAAGGGACTTGCAGACAAGGCCACAAATAGAACCTGAATGTGGATTTAATGCTGCAGATATTGGTTCGGCTGGTAGTCGTTTTGCTCTTACTCTGTTTTTTTTTCAGTTACCTTAAGCTTTCAAATTGAAACCTCTGGAGACCTTCAAAACACCTTGATATCCATCCTTTTCGGTCATATATATATATATATATATATATATATATATATATATATATATATATATATATATAAAGCTGAATGTGTGTGAATGTGTGTGTGTGTGTCTGGTCACGAATAGGCTCCTGTATGGTTGACTATTTAAAAAAAATGATTACATATAATGATAGAAGATGTATCGAGACACAGGAATGGGTATGTTTGATCTGGCAGAACAGTGGTTCATTAAAATTGTGGGGTCTGCGTTCGCGCCTGGTCCACAAAGTATGAAAATAAAAGATTTAAAAATTAAAAAAAACGTTTACAAGTGTTTTTGATATAGATGTACATAATACTACTTTGATAAGTATGTTTTAACTTAAATAGGGATGGTATAATAAAATTGTGGTGTCTGCGTTCGCGCCTGGGCTCCATGGAATGAAAATAGGCACAAACTTTAATAAAGACTTTTCATATCTATCTGCGTAAGTATACTTTGATAATTATGTTTCAGTTTGAAGAAATATGGCATAATAAAATTATGGGGTGTTCGTTCGCACCTGACTTCCTTAGAATGGAAATGTCATAAAGTTTAACAAGGTTTTTTAATATAGATCCACAGAATATTGTGATAAGTGTTTCAGTGTGAACAGGTGTGGTATAATAAATTATGGGGTTTATCTATTTTATTTTTACTTTCATCATATTTTGCTTTGGTTTTGATAGCCCCAAATTCAACCCAAATTTACAACCTTTCCATTTCATAACCTATCATACTTTCATAAATCAGTGTCCATTTTCTGTAGGCTGTTTTTGAACCCAGTAAACAGCGGGCACTTTTGCTAATATATATATATATATACATATATATATACATTTTATAACTTACTACTATATATATATATTATGTATATATCTATAAAAGTGAAAGTGTCTGTCTGTATGTGTGTCTGTGTGTGTACATTTCCCTATGCAATAACTCTGTCAATTTTAAGCCTACCGACTCGAAATTTGATATACAGAGTACTGAGATTTGGGAAAATCGATGTGATCGGTTTTCAAGCAGAAATCTTGCGATTAAGGGGTCAAAGTTCAACGGCTTGACATTTGAGAACTCCACAATGTTTGGTCCAAACACTTAATATTTTAGATATACATACCTGGGACATGGATCTTACTTAATAACTTGATATGAGCCCTAAACAATACAATTTAAAGGGTCATAATAGGTGTCAAAGTAAAAAAAAAAATACGCTTTTTTTTGCTCAACATACGCCTCCAAATACCCAGGCAACGCCGGGCACGTATGCTAATATATCTATAAAAGTGAACGTCCCTGTGTGTCTCTGTGTCTGTCTGTTTGTCTGTGTACATTTCTCTACGACATAACTCTGTCAATTTTTAGTCTACAGACTCGAAATTTGATATACAGGGTACTGAGATTTGGAAAAATCGATGTAATCCGTTTTCGGCCAGAAATTTGGCTGTTAAGGGGTCAAAGTTCAACGATTCTACATTTTAGAACTCTACCGAACTCCTCCGACTATTTTGGGTCCAAACACTTCAAATTTTAGATATAGGTTGCTTGGACATGGATCTAACTTAATAATTTGATTGGAATCCAAAACAGTAAATTTTAAGGGGTCACAATAGGAGTCAAATTAAAAAAAAGAATTACCTTTTTTTGTTCAGCATACACCTCAAAACACCCGGGCAACGCCGGGCACCCATGCTAGTATATATATATATATATATATATATATATATATATATATATATATATATATATATATATATATATATATATATATTTGTTTGACCACCAGCTCTAGGAAGGTTGTCATCCAAGACTGAAGAGACCTCCCTCCCCTTTGGTTTATTTTCAGAGTTTTCCTTCTCCTAGACGGGTGATCTGGGAAGATCTACTAGGTCCGTCAGCACTGAGAGGGTTTGCTCCGCGCCTGGGTTCTAATCCAGGTATTTCTGCGACCCCGCGTGGTTAGTTACAGCAATGGCCAACGACTCTTTATCTGAGAGTACATCTTTCAAACTTCTTAGCCTAACGTTCACAGAAAACATGAGTTGGAACAATTATATTGAAGGCATTGCCAGGGCCGCTGCAAGGAAGGAGGGCTCTCTCCACAGTGCTAGAAAACTACTAATACCCGAAAGTATCCTGTACCTCTATAAGGCCACCATTCGCCCATGTATCGAGTATTGCTGTCATATTTGGGCTGGTGCATCTGCTACTAGTCTCTCGCTCCTTGACAAGGTTCAAAAGAGAGTCGCAAATCTGATAGGCCCTGAAATGTCATCTAAGCTTCAGCCTCTGTCCCATCGACGAAACGTTGCATCCCTCTGCCTGTTCTACAAGTATTTTAATGGTGAATGCTCTGATGAACTGCAAGCACTTGTGCCCCCACGACGTGAACACCCTCGACAAACCCGACAGGTAGCTAAATCCCACCCCACACTATAGAGATCCCTAGATGAAAAAGATCTTCCTGCTCCAGTAGTTTCTTCCCCAGAACCGCTAGACTGGAATTCCATTCCAGGTCCCTGCTTCCCCAACTGTACTGACGTACCGAAGTTCAAGTGCAACATGAACCGACATCTTGCTGCCCAAATCCCTACATAGTACCCCAGTAGTTGTTGCCCCTGATAGTAGCCCCTACACCAAAGTGGCAATGTGCCTTGTTTGGGGTGAAAATGTAATAATACACACATATATATATATATATATATATATGAAACACATATATATGAAACACATGTAAACGAGCATATCCCATATATATATATATATTTCTATTTCACACACAAATGCACATACACGTTCGCACGCGCGCACGCGCGCGCGCACGAGCGCGCGCGCGCGCACGCGCGTGTGTGTGAGAGAGAGAACGAGAGAGAGAGAGAGAGAGCGTAAAAATGAAGTGCGGGATATTTTCTAATGGACTTCTGCAGAAATAGATATGGATCGGCTATAATCTCTCGCTTTATCCACTCTGGTCATATCTCCGGCCATTTCGGCCTAAGAAGACGCACTTTTACATAAGTGTCATTAACAAGGGGTCGGGGCATGTGACCGGTCGTACATGCAAACCAAATAGCATTATTAAATACAACGAAATTCCATTCAAATCTAGCATGAGAGTCAATCGATCCGGTTTACCCTCACATTCAACCACTTATCTGGTGACGTGCACACCATGATTCAATCTATGAAATGGTCGGCTATGCAAAATGTACCCAAATCCTCCATTTTTCTTTCTACTTGTATTGATGATTAGGAAAAGGTTCCGGCATTTCTTGGGATTGAATGGCCTCCTTGCTCCCAGTTCATGATGCTATATAACTGGATTTATTCTTTGTTTCTTTTTTTTTTTTTTTACATATTATTAGATTCGGTTTTTGTTTAAGCATCAAACGAGCAAATTAGGCACAAGGCCAATTTTTAATGTGAGGAGTGAAGGGGAAATGGGACCAGCTCCCTGGGGAGTAGGGGAGCTGGATAGTGACAATTGGTATGAAAGATTTCCCCTGCATTGACCAAGGTCTTATATGTGGGGTGGCCCCCACATATGGTATTTGCTTGCAGTATCTGCCGGAACAGATGGTATTTATTTGCTCCCCCACCGAGCAAATTAGGCACAAGGCCAATTTTTAATGTGAGGAGTGAAGGGAGGGGGAAGGGAAAGGGGGACCAGCTCCCGAGAGGTGGGAAATGGGAGCTGGTTAAAGGTCAGGCATGTGGGGTTGCCCCCACATCTGGTCTTTGCTAGTCATAGCTAGTCATAGCTTGCAGTATCTGCCGGAACAGATAGTATTTATTTGCTCCCCCACCGAGCAAATTAGGCACAAGGCCAATTTTTAATGTGAGGAGTGAAGGGAGGGGGAAGGGAAAAAGGGGACCAGCTCCCGATAGGTGGGAAATGGGAGCTGGTTAAAGGTCAGACATGTGGGGTTGCCCCCACATCTGGTCTTTGCTAGTCATAGCTAGTCATAGCTTGCAGTATCTGCCGGAACAGATGGTATTTATTTGCTCCCCCACCGAGCAAATTAGGCACAAGGCCGATTTTTAATGTGAGGAGTGATGGGAGGGGGAAGGGAAAAAGGGGACCAGCTCCCAAGAGGTGGGAAATGGGAACTGGTTAATGGTCAGGCATGTGGGGTTGCCCCCACATCTGGTCTTTGCTAGTCATAGCTAGTCATAGCTTGCAGTATCTGCCGGAACAGATGGTGTTTATTTGCTCCCCCACTGAGCAAATTAGGCACAAGGCCGTTTTTAATGTGAGGTAAAAACCAGCTCCCCTAAAAGTAGGCAAAAAGGGGGCACTCTGGTTACCAAAAATAATAATTGTCCCAGTATAGAGGGTTTCCCCTCCATTGACTGGTACAAATTATCTTAAGTGCAGCATCTGCCGGAACAGATACTACACTTTGATCCCAGCCCGAAGGCCAAATGTTATAATATTAACAGGCGTACTTATTGTTCGACCGTTATTATTTCATATCATCTTCTTGCTGCATATAACATCTTACAACAGAATAAGAACAGAAATAATAAGCGCTCCTTCCAATTCAATGAGATTATATCTTGCGTTATACTTGCATTCGTAATAAATAAGTTTATAATGTTTATTACCAATCAATTCCCGAGAATCAATGCTAAACTTTGTTTATTCCTGTTTCAAGCCACGAATCAAATATTACTGTTTCTACTTATTGATTGTTTTATTTCTATAATTTCCAAGTTATAAATAGAGCAAAATATGGCATTGCATTTTTATGGGTGTAAAGTGCGAATGCAGACCCCACTATTTAATCAGAGTGAAACATACTTAGCCATGGACATCAGCAATATGGTTTATATTATAGATTTTGTGAGTCTATTTTAAACCGCCTAGAAAGGGTTTGTCAGTAAATAATTAAACTAAAACTTTCTATCAATGAGAATGTTCACATGGCAATTTAAAAATTCATGTTTTTTTTCTTTATTATTTAGTTATTTTTTTTTTCATACTTGATTGAATTTATATATTTGTGTATGTGTTTATTTATTTATACGTACATAAAAAGTTATCCATCTCACGTGCTCCATTGATTTTTAGCAAGACTGACTTTGGCAAAAATCGAACCCACGACTACGTTGGCTGTAGCCTGAAATGCTAGCAATTCGCTACGAAGCCTTTTTTTAAATTATGTTTTTTTAAATTAATGTTTTTCAATTCACCCAAACAACAATAACAAAGCAAATATCTACGTCTTTTAATGTGGTGGTGGAATGCAGGAAATGCACGTAAAGGAGCTCCTTCAAGATAGTGTTGATGCGCTGCCACTACCACCAAACGAACAAAATCAACATATCACACACACACACACACACACACACACACACGCGCGCGCGCGCA
Organism: Euprymna scolopes; assembly: GCF_053919585.1. NCBI lineage: Eukaryota > Metazoa > Mollusca > Cephalopoda > Sepiida > Sepiolidae > Euprymna > Euprymna scolopes. The sequence continues at coordinate 12,758,584 of NC_136483.1, read as the reverse complement.
CACACACACACACGCACACACACGCACACATAACCATATACACACTCATAAATAAATTCGAAATTTCAGGTATTAATATTTTCAGAGAACTGTATGGTCTTTTTAATTGGTCGTTGGAGAAAGAATGTTTATATACGTAGTGTCTTTGTGTCTCATTTATGACAATTGCAAAGTATTTGCTTATCGTTGGTGTTTTATTTTTGAGATATCGCTGCTTGATACGCGATATTGTGAAGAATTGCCATTCAAAGGACATTGATTTCTTGCTCCAGTTGCAAATTTCTGATTTTAGAATCTTTTTATGTAACAAGTTTTATCAAAGTCCAAAAGTCACTCGGGTTGCATTTATGGTATGTGATGATTGCATAATGTTGTTGTTTTGCATTTGTTATACGAGTTATTTTAATGCCGCCTCCAAAAAAAAAAAAAAATGAGAGCCGATCCCGAGTGGTTTCATGGTCAATCCTATGTTATTCGGATGTTCCAAACGGTTTTAGGCAGAGATGCAGCTTATGCCTCGAGGAAAAAATAAGAATCCTGAAGTACGGACACAATAATCTCTTAAATAAACGAGATGAACTGATGGCCAGATGCAGACATAAATGTAAATTTAAAATAACCAATAACTCCAGATACGACGATCAGATAATTCTATAACGGTAAAGAGACCGAATTTAATACCACTAGATTATTTACGATAAACCCTCCCACCCCACCCCACTGGCAATTATAGTGCTGTCCGGTATATACTCGGTAATAACGACTTGATGATATTTGTTGTCTGAAATTTAAGTTGGGTGCACGTATTCCGAAGTATCTGTTTATCCAAATTACTTATAAATAAATGAGATAGCATTAAGAAAAAAATTTTCTCTGCAGATAATACATTAGTTATTAAACTGATATAAGTCAAAAAGATCAAATACTACCACTAGACATTATTAGATTTAATATAAATTAACACAAAACTTTAAAATAATAACTATTTTATTCCTTTATTTCTTTACGCGTGCATGAAAGTACTTTTGTGTACGGAATGAATAAAAGTATATATTAACCGAAACTAAATACGTCCTATGGAATTGGGGGCGACTAATAATGCAATTTTCTGCATATTAATCAATTAGGAAGTAAATATTAGTGAGCAAAATTACAACGACCGCTATAATCACCAATAAAATTAATTACATAAAAATATATAAAATATTAACTACATAAGACTCAATTTTTTGAATTCATAGTAATATATTACAAATACAATATAGAAAAGGTAAATGTATTATAAGATAATATTTATTTCAAACTACTTTTAACATGAAAACATACAGATAGTTTTAAAACTTTGTATATAACCTTTTTTTTATATATCTCTTAATAGACTTATTTTCCATGACTCAATTAACTCTATGACGCGCGTATAATCTTCATTTTCGTTCCCTTCTCTTTCTCAGAGATTCTAGACTAATTAAACCATATGACAGGCAGCGGATGGTCACTCTCTTCCTTCTTTTTTCTTTCTTCTTCTCTTTCCCTTGCGCGCAGTTTATTTCCTTCTCTCTATATCCGTATATTTCTCCCTCTTCTTCCTAAGTTAGTAAACGCATGTCAAGTCATTTACGTGTAAGAACGTGCATATTTAGGGGCGTGTGTGTATGTGTGTGTGCGTGTGTGTGTGTGTGTTGTGGTGTGTGTGTGTGTGTGTGTGTCTGTTGTTACGTCGGGCTACTGGACAGCCGTTTTAGGTGTCATAATGTTCTTGTTGTTTTTTTTTAAATCCCTCCCATACTAATTTAATTCCCACCCTCTCTATAAAATGTATTAAGTGTATTGCTACTACCACCCCCTCTGGTTTTTGACGGTCGGGGTCCGATTCTTTTTCTTTATTTATTTCAGTGTCAAAAATGTAATTGTCTAGTTTAGATGCTTGAAAATACCATAAGGTTGAAATAAATTATTGCATCGACAATTATGTAATTTCCGTGTTATATATATATATATATATATATATATATATATATATATATATATATATATATATATATATATATATATATACTAGCAAAAGTACCCGTCCTTGACTGGGTTCAAAAACAGCCTACAGAAACTGGACTATGATAGATTATGAAAAGGAAGGGCTGTAAAGAGATAGCTTCAAATTTGGGGGTATCAAAACCAAAGCAAAATATGATGAAAGTAAAAATAAAATAGATAAACCCCATACTTTATTATACCATACCTGTTCACACTGAAACACTTATCACAATATTCTGTGGATCTATATTAAAAAACCTTGTTAAACTTTATGACATATTTCCATTCTAAGGAAGTCAGGTGCGAACGAACACCCCATAATTTTATTATACCATATTTCTTCAAACTGAAACATAATTATCAAAGTATACTTACGCAAATAGATATGAAAAGTCTTTATTTAAGTTTGTGCCTATTTTCATTCCATGGAGCCCAGGCGCGAACGCAGACACCACAATTTTATTATACCATCCCTATTTAAGTTAAAACATACTTATCAAAGTATTATTATGTACATCTATATCAAAAACACTTGTAAACGTTTTTTTTAAATTTCTATTTTTTTTTATTTTCATACTTTGTGGACCAGGCGCGAACGCAGACCCCACAATTTTTATGAACCACTGTTCTGCCAGATCAAACATACCCATTCCTGATCCTTGATACATCTTCTATCATTATATGTAATCATTTTTTTTAAATAGTCACCCATATAGGAGCCTATTTGTGACCAGACACACACACACAATCACACACACACACGCACACACACACACACACACACACACACACACACACACACACACACACACACACACACACACATATATATATATATATATATATAAGTGACCTGAGCAGTGTGTATGCAAAAAGTATTTTACAAACTCCTTACTAAATATTTGGTCTACAGAGTTAAACTTTGATATTTAAGGTATTTGAACCTGTAGCACACTTTCAATTTTTTTTGCTCGGAGCTGATGTTCCTACAGTCCAGTATTTATTACTTAACCAGTCAATCGTGATCTTGTGAGGAGGAAAGACTCGAATATACTCATATTTATTATATTATTAATACATATCTCATGGTGACGTTTCCAGTTATCTATAATTATTTATAACCTATTGTTATTAAGATTAGGATTGATAATTAGTATAATACAAAATATCAATCGTCGCATTCAAAATTCATAATAGTTATAACTAGTCTTCTAAATAACTTTCGATTGGCTCTTAAAAACAATTCCAGTAAATATGGAAAGAAATAAAGAAAAAAAAATATTAACCAGATTTAAGGCCGGCGAAAGCCGAGATAAATTTATAAGCTTGAATATGTTCAATGTTTTATCCTTTATTAATAAAACATTGCTCTGTACTTTTTTTTGCGCAATGAACTTTCCACGTTTAAAATGACACGTGAATATATAACGCTCCACATTGTTGTTCTAGTGAATAATATTGGCAACTGTTGAGCTTTTACTTCGTCATCCTAAACCAGCTTTTCAGAATATAAAAGAGTATAACACATCCATGTCCTATTGTTTACTAATTTGACTGCGATTGTATTGGAATTCTTTACAAGTCTGCGCATGTGCTGTCCTTTCTTTAAAAATATTCACTTGTACAACAATTGTACTCGTTTAATTCCAAATGTGCAGAATTTCGTTTTTTTTTTTGTTTCTGTCAACTCGGCTTTCGTTTATGTCCTGCTTTGATCGTAAACATTGCTCCCCTCAAACAGTAGTCTAGATTTTGAAGGTCGTGTACGCTTCTTTCGTTATGGTCACATTTATTGAATCACAGAATGCCTTTGGCACAAAACCATATTATTTCATTAAGTATTTGGGAGAGCCATACTTAGTTGGATGAGAATCCTAACCACACATTGATCACTAGAATTAATTTAAAATTACATAAAAATTACAAGTTTGTTCACCTCGGATTTGGTCAATCGAAAAACCTCCTTTTTTTTTGACAACCATCTTTCCTACTAGAAAAGCATACATGATCAACCCTAGAGAATGCCTATCAATCTGGATAATATGAAAAAGCCCCCACAGCTTCCATAAATTCTCTGCTTTATTGCACGTACCTTGAGTTAGGTATAGCTATTTTAATTTCTATCTTATCTAAGTCTGCTGAGATCTCTTCATGTTTTTTGTCTTTAATTACTTTGTGTTGTTCGTCAAGAACTAACTGTTACTTGAACAATTTAATCCTCAGTCCATGATCTCACACTCAATAGAACGCCTTCTGTGCGTGACCAAAATGCTTCCTGCAGTGTTTCGAAAAATTTTATGTTGTTCAGAACATACATAACTCAGCACTATTTAAAACTATTTAAAACTATTGCGTAAATTCTCCGAATACATTCAACAACAGGAAGAACAGGAGTTAGAAATTGAACAGAAAAAAATACTTCTCTCTGTTTATCTTATACAAAACAACCGACAAATATCCTCACCTCAAACCTAGAATTTCAAAACAGTAGACTTCTACAGAAGGGCCGGCCTATAGTCTACCAATGAGCGAAGGTTGATAAGAGTGCCTAATAATTTGTAGCATCCAAAAAAAAATGAAGATCCATTCTGCTTTGCTTTTATAGCGAAATCGCGGAATTTTGATGATCTTCGCCTCCATCATTTATTTACTTGCTTTGTCATATGGATTGGGATTTTTAGCTTAATCGATGATCACGTGTATCGATTTTCATCATCACTTTAGGTTTGGTTAACTTTCTTACCTGTATTGGTGACTATGTCTCGGTTGGTCATCAATAACTTCTCTTCTACGTCTATGTTCGTTTAGGATCATTAAGTCTACCACCAATAGCAATGGCCAAAGACTCTTTATCTGAAAGTACATCTTTTAAACTCCTCGGCTTAACGTTCATAGAAAACATGAGTTGAAAAAATTACATTGAGAGCATTGCCAGGATCACTGTGAAGAAGGTAGGTTCTCTCTACTATGCTAGAAAGCTACTAACGTCCTGTACCTCTATAAGGCCACCATTCGCTCATGCATGGAGTATTGTTGTCATATTTGGGCTGGTGCGTCGGCTACTAGTCCCTCAATCCTAGACAAGGTTCAAAGGAGAGTCGTCAACCTGATAGGTCCTGAACTGTCATCTAAGCTTCAGCCCCTGTCCCATCGACGAAATGTAGCATCACTCTGCCTGTTCTACAAGTACTTTAACGGTGAATACTCCGACGAACTGCAAGTACTTGTACGCCCTCGATGTAAATACCCTCGAAAACCCGACAAGCAGCAAAATCCCACCCCTTCATAGTTGAGATCTCTAGAGCCTTCTACTCCAGTAGTTTCTTCCCCATAACTGCTACACTTTGGAATTCCCTTCCGGGTCCCTGCTTCCCCAACTGTACTGACATGCAGAAGTTCAAGTGTAACGTGAACCAACATCTTGCTGCCCTACTCCCCACGTAGTACCCCTGTAGCTTATGTCCCTGATAGTAGCCCCCTACATAAAAGTGGCAATATGCCTTGTTTAGGAGGAAAATGTAAAAAAAAATCTCTTCTTTCTCTTTGCCCCATAAATAATATTTCTAATGGATAAGGCATATCCCAATTATAACTCATTTGTTTGCAATTACCAGTAGAATAGTTTTGAACCTCCTACAATTGATTCACACACATTTACCTCCCGCTGAAGCCGTGCTTAAATAGTGGAACTATTTGATCTAGTCTTTCTGTTAAATGATCCTCCTGTGGCCATCCTTCATTCGCAAAGAAATGACTGTTCTGGATTGCAGTTTTATGTGGCAATTAGCCGAACTTGGACACTCTGTATGATCATTATCACAAGGTTTAATCCAAATTGCGCTCTGTGATATTTCAATCAATATTCACCCACACTTATCCGCTGCATAGATCGGGTGTCACGTATAACCTGTGATCACTTTTAATACCTTCTACGGGTAACTATGTAATTCTATGTAATTCTCATGTTTTAGTTATCTTGGGAGTTCTGCATGAATTCGTTTTTTTTTTGATATGACACTGACAAGTTCATGAAACCATCTTTACTTTTCGTTTACAAGCGTAAATGAAATAATAATAATAATAATAATAATGATAATAATAATAATAATAATAATAATAATAATAATAATAATAATAATAATAATAATAATAAAAGTACCATTTAAAATTCATTATGCATACATAATAGAGAGTTTCAAGACTTCAAAATCACTTTCGAATTTCTCATTATTTTTATTTTTTACTCTCATTGTTCGTTTCTCAGTCAGCACAACCGTAAAGCTGCACATACGCATACGTAACATCAAAGGGAAGTAATCCATGCAAATAGAAAGCAGAAATAATATCAATACGCCTTCATTTGTAAATGCAAAGAAGACATAGACAATAACTGATTGTGCCAACGTTAATTTAAATATGGAAGTTTCAACTAAGCATGTTGTTGATAAGCATGTTGTTGGTAAGCATTTATAGAAGAAAATTTGTACAAAGTTACGTATATTTCATTTGTACTTTTGAAACATCTAACATTCTTACATTTCATAGGAATTTGATTTTTCAAGAAAGTAATTCCAATAAACGTACGAATTATCGCTGTATTTAATAATTATTAACAGATAAAAATAACATCGAAAGATTTTAGTTTCTTTCTTTTTCATTAAAAAAAAGACAGATTTCTTAATTTGATTAATTCTTCCCCTTATAAGTGAATTTGAGAAAATGTTTTTGATAAAATTATTTTGTACGTTATGAGGTGCCTTCAATGAGTTTCCAGACTTTTTCCATACGAGGACTTTTTAGTCCTCTTCGAAGTAATCTCCTCCGACTGCAACACACTTGTTGTACCGTTCCAACAACATCGAAGTCCTCTTGTGTGAGCATTTCCATGACCCTTGTGTCACAGCCTCTTTCATTTCCTCAACTGTCTTATAACGACAGTCTCTACGGTTTTCCTTGAGCTTAGGGATTAACCAAAAGTCACAGGGAGCAATAGCTGGACTATTGGGAAAGTGAAAAACTGTCTTGATGCCTATGTTGGTCAAATAGTCTGTGACAAGGATGGAGCACTCTTGGGACAAACGTTGCGCAAATCTTCCGCATCTTCAATTCCTCGCGAATAATAGTGTACACACAATTGTCGTTATTAAAATGCTTATAAGCATGCACAGGAATGTCACATTTCGGCGATGGGACAGAAGTTGGAGTTTGGTCGACAATGCGAGACTTACTAGGTTAGTGACTCTTTTTCGAACCCTCTCTCGGTGCGACTGTGTAAGATGCAGCAGTCCAGATGTGCCACCAATATTTCATGCATGGGCGAATAGTTGCTTTGTATAGATATAGGATAATCTCAGCAACCTTCTAATACAGTAGAGAGAACCTACTTGGCAATTGCCTCAATGTATTTGGTCCTATTCATGTTGTTTGTGAATGTTAAGTCTAGGAGTTTGGGGAACTTTCAGTTAGTGTATCATTAGCCATTGTAATCAGTAGTTGACAAGATTTATTGTAGTTATTAAAGGAAGTAAGCTTAGACTTAGCAGTATTGAACGTTACCGTTTAGTTTCTGCACCATTCCACTACAGACTGGGTGGGGGTCTTCATCTATAATTTTAGTCATTTTTTTTAGATATATATTCATTAGTTTCCCCCCTCGAGTCTTTTAGAGAGCGTAGTGTCATCAGAAAATTTACCCATCTCCGAGACAATTTTATCGGGGAGATCGTTTATGAATAACAGCGATAATAATTTATATTCATTAGAAAATAGTTATCTTTTTCTCAGTATCTGTTTCAATTTGGAATTTTGAGCACAATACAAAAATGAACTGGCAAAAAGTATTATTTCATATTTTGCAAATAAAAACGAGAAACATGAAAACAAATTAGTGACTTTTATTTATAAATAAACATTAAAAAGAAACAATAAAAAACACAGCAAGAATTCGTATTATTTGGATTCTCAGGATTATTGTTATAATCTGGAGTGTTATTTTCACAACGTATCGGTCGATGTAATCTCCGACCTTCTTCAGGTGTATCTTGACGAACCCTGGAATTATTTTTTGCCGAATTTGGGAATCTTTATGTCTAACCTGGGAATCTACACGGAATTTCGAACATAACCCTTCATCTAATCCACTGAGATAGCATACTCTCGTTCCGTCAGCCATAATTCAGCAGATGTTTAAAATAATTCGCAATTGTCGCTCCCACTGAGGATTGAAACATTATCCTCCCACCTAGTAGAGTGTAACTTACAACTGAATTTACCAAGTACTTTAGCCACTACGCTACGGGCCCTTACTTATCTAAAAATAAATATCAGAAAAAGGGCGAAACTTGTGAACAATATTTACGGACTCATAAAAAACGAAAATTATCGGTGGATTTTTGAGCTCGGGAATTTGGACGGAATTTAGAACTGGGCCCTTTATTTACTTCACAGGGGTACATGGTCTTATTCCGTCAGCCATGACTGGTAGAAGTAATAAGTAATTCGCAATTGTGTTTTACTTAGGACCAGTATGCAAGTCTCCTAGACCTTTTTCTCACAACTTGCTCTGAGCTATGTTCAGTTTCCGTTCTGTCTCCACTTGGATCTTCCGACCACTGCTGTATCAATTAAGATAAAAATGAAATGTAATAAGTCCTCAGACGTACCTGTCCATCGTACAGTATATCGATACACTATGGCTGACCGGGATAGCTTCCGTACATTTATATCAGATCTACCTCTGCGTTCCATGTTTAAAAAGGATGTGTCCTCTATAGTATCAGACCTGACGGAATGGTTAATTGTAGGTATAAACCGTTTCATACCCTCGAAAAAGTTTCAGCAAAAACCTAACAGCCAGCTATGAGAGTTGTATTCCCAGTCCATCAAGTCCAAAGTAGCTGAGCAGCGGCTTGGTTCCCACCAGTTTTGGCAAATAGCAAGCAGAATCCTGAACAGAAGCGTGTGCTCTATCCCAACTATCATCAATGAACCTGAGGTAATCTCGTCAGCATCAGACAAAGCCAAACTCTTTGCCAAGAACTTTGCAGCTAATTCTACCCTTTGTGACCACGGCCGCCAACCCCCAATGTTTCCTCCTGTATCAGAAAACACGCTATGTGATATACAAATATAAGTACGTGTTGTTGCCAAGCTAATCAAAACCCTTGATTCCAGTGAAGCAATCGGTCCTGACGGTATTCCAATTATAGTACTTAAAAAACTTCAACCAGAACTAGCGCCTATACTTACAAAACTGTTTAAACGTTGTCTTAAGGAGAATTGCTTCCCATCACACTGGAAAATCTCATCAGTGTGTCCTGTATTTAAGAATTCAAGTGATTGCTCATCTCTCTCTCAGTACAGGTCAATAAGTCTCCTGTGCGTCATGAGTAAGTTGCTGGAATCTGTGTTAAATACAGAAGTAATCAACTATCTCAGCAAAAATAACCTTCTTAGTAACACACAATATGGTTTCCGTTCTGCTAGATCTACAGCAGATGTGCTTACAGTTATATCTCATAGGATTAGCGAATCTCTCGACAGAGGCAACCTTTCTAGGGCAATTGCTCTTGACAGATCAAAGGCCTTTGATAGGGTGTAGCATAAAGGTTTACTTCACAAGATCTCTAGCTATGGTATAGGTGGAAATGTTTTCTCAATTATTAAATCATTTCTCTCTGATAGGTTCATAAGAGTAGTAGTTGATGGGCAAAAATCAGAACCTCACGGTATTAATGCTAGAGTCCCTCAGGGGTCCACCCTTGGCTCAACTCTCTTCCTGATCTACATTAATGATCTTCCAAATCACATCCTTACATCATTCGTAGACATTTATGCTGATGACACTACCATCTATGGTAGCATATCTAAGACCGTAAATGACCAAGTTCTCTCCAATTTTCTCTCCACTGATCTTAAGTACGTGGTAAAATGGGGAGAAAGTGGCTTGTTACTTTTATCTTTACACCATCAACGCTCTGATCCACATCTGGCATCAATTGAAATGAATGACTATCGTCTTGGGGAGGCATCATGTTTTGACAAGCTTCTGGGCTAGACCTTTACTCATGATCTGAAATGGAACACATACATCAAATCTGTTGCCAAGGCCGCTGGAAAAATGTCAGGAGCTTTCTATTGATCCAGTATGTCTCATTGCTGATGCAATTCTCTATTTATATAAGAGCCAGGTACGTCCAAGGATGGAGTACTGTTGCCACATCTGGGCAGAAGCTGCTAGAAAAGACTTGTCCTGCCTTGATAGAGTTCAAAATAGACTTCGTAGCCTCGTAGGAGATGTCCTTTTCTCTTCACTGCAACCTCTATCTCAAAAAAGACATGTTGCAAATTTGGCTCTGTTTTATCGTTATTTTCATGTCAAGTGCTCGACTGAGCTTCAATCTATGGTTCCCACTTCCCAAACTTTCACAAGAAACACTCGTCTAGCAGAAAACACTATCAACAATCCCCCCCACTCTTTATCTGTGCCTAAACCTAAACGTAGATTCCATGAACAAAGCTTCTTTCTTAGAAGCGCACACCTGTGGAACTGTCTTCCGTTTTCCTGCTTTCCAGCTGACTACAATATGGTTGTCTTCAAGCCCAACGTAAAGAAGTTTATGATGAGCCGTTCCACTTGCATTAACAAATTCACCGAATTTTCATTACTAACGATTACTATATTGTCCAATTGACTTCTGTATACTCTTAACCCTTATCATCGAGTGGTCTCTGGGCCTTGATAAGTAGTGATTCCTATGGTAAATAAAGAACCTCTATTCGGCCATGGCTGACGGAACGAGAGCATGCTACCCCCGTGAAGTAAATAAAGGGTTCCGTTTGAAATTCTGTCCAAATTCCAGAGTTCGACAAAAACATTTCCAAGTTCGACAAGATACACCTAAAGAAGGCTGGAGGTCACATCGACAGAAACGTTGTGAAAATGATACTCAAGATAAGAATAGTAGTCCGATGAATCCAAAGGATATAAATAACCAATCCTCATCTCAAAATGTCAGAAACCTACGTATTATGTTTTGATTGTGTTTTGTAAACGAAAGGAAAAACATCTATTTTCAAAGGCGCCTTTGTCATATCAAAGAACTTCAAATTCTTATATTCGTGTATTGATCATTGAAAATTCATATACATGATGCACAATGGTTTCATTCATGTATATGTGTGTGTGTGTGTGTGTGTGTGTGTGTGTGTGTGTGTGTGTGTGTGTGTGTGCATGATTGCTAGTCTGTTTGAATATATGCGTAAGTAAGGTCAAAGTTGACGATATTATTTTCAGAAATTGATGTTGGCCGAGGAGGTTAAAGGTGAAAGGCAATCTTGTGAAATGTGTGCCTATTGTGCGAAAGGTTACTCGGCCCCTGTTTATCGGCTGTTGTTCCACACCGTCCATTACCCCGTTATTCGCTGCAGAATTTGATTAGCGCAAATCTCGCCTACATCTCGTCGGCGCGAGACACCATGTCATCTGGCGTGTCTTCGACTTTCTTGCCGGCGGCTATGTTATACAGGGAGTGGTGGGCGATTGGTGAGACGTTAAGGACGGAAAGAGAAGAGAATACAGCAGGATATACAATGATTCGGGTGGAGTTGGGGAGATAGGACATGGGACAAGGCAATGGAAAAGACGGGAAAAAGAAGCATAGATGACGAAAAAGAAATGATATTTTAATACAAACACAACTAGAGGCGCCTAATAGAGCTCGTCCAAGTTTCAACGATAAAAATAAAAATAAATAATTAAACGAAGTAAAGTAGATAAAATAAAATTGAACAAATAAGCATGAAATATTGAGTCAATATAATAATATTTTAATCAACAAATACATTAATTAAAGCATATACTGGAATATGTGAAGAAAGAAAATGGACAACAAATATTGCACTTAGTAGAGCGGATAACTCCGTCAAGGTTGAAGAGTAAAAATAAAAATCAATAGGCAAAAAAAAAAACGTGAAATTAATTTTTTTTAGTGACATATAAAACATATAAAACAAAATAAACGTGTTATAATAACACTTTCTTTAATTATGGCGTAATAACAAATTACAACTATAGCCCCTTGAATCATTATGAGCAGATGAATAAAAAAAAACAATTAAAATAGGAGGTGTGTTAATTTTTCAAAATTTAAAATGATTTTTAAAATGGAGGAGGGGGGGGTAAATAGAAAAAATAAATTCAAGTCCAAGAAAAAATGTTTTCCAGATAAAAATTAACATAAATATTTCTATAAAATTACTCAAAAAATGTTTAAACCGAATAAAACTCTTATTTTATAAAATATTTTTGAAAAACTAGGTGCCTGAAAAATAGTCCTTTTGCTGCTCATATATTTCGTATCCTGAAAACTATTTGTATGCAAAGAAATATAGTGTTTATGCAGAGATTTAAAAATTAAGTATTAAAAACCAAAAATACTTCACGGGAACAAGTTGTTTTAGGCATAATATACTTTGAATAAGAGAAAACTTAAAACAAAAGCATTGCAAAACAAGTGACTGAGTTATTCCCCTTGTAACTCTAGGTCGATAACTCCTAACGAATCAAACGTTTTTGATAGATTATGACAATAAGGGTCACTAACTTTATAATATCTGGAAATGTTTTCTCGGCCATGGAATACTTTCTCTCTGATGCGTCTATAAAGGTGTTGATAAACAGAAGTTTGGAGCGCGTTGTATAAAGGATCTATTCGTGGTCATATTCTGAGACCATTTAGTGTTTTCTATGCAGATGAAACAACTGTATATAGCGGCACTTTGAAGAGCATTGCTGATCCAGAAGTTGATTCTCCCTTCTGATTTATAGTACATGGTACAAATGAATAAAAATGGGAGTGGTTTGTTACGTTTAAAACTTTTTAAACCCAGCCTCTATCTTCTAACCAAGAATTCTCAGATCGTTGTTTTGTTTCAGTTGTAATTAAGTAATTAATGGTTCCCTTCTTGCGAACGCCTCTTCCTGAGATAATCTCTTATGGCTGACTTTAACTCCGAAACCGAAATGAAAGACTTACATCTGACACGTTGCTGAAAAAAATGATTGAACCATTCTACCATTCTAGCGTGTATTTGACTCCCGATTCAATCATATACATGCATAAGAATCAAACACCCCCAGACCATACTGAAGTGGCATCCACGTTAGTCAAACTGAATTATCTTTCTCCTAAAGAAGAAAGTTTCACGGGAATATTAAATTCAAAAGAGGTCCACAATTGCATGCATATCGTCGTCAAGGATATACAGTTATTAGGGGTATATGAAGTTATTGGAAGGGAAATGTCTTCCTACATACAACGCCTGATATTACATCTGATACTTACCAGGTTCAACGTTGCGTAATTTCGGTGATTTAACGAGAACCAGTGTGTCAACGTGATTATGCCGCGTGCTGTAAGTCAGATCCGCCCTAAAATGAAATACAGCTTACAGACAAACAGATAAACGAAGTCGAATTGCTAACAGACAGACAAACAAACAAATACTAAAGTCAAACTTGCAGTGAAATCAGTAACTGATAAACCAACAAACGGATTTGAATTGTTGACAAATTAAATCCAGTTAAAACATAATTTGGCGAAAGTACTTGTCTGTGTTGCATTTTATAACTTACTTGAATTAGTTAAGAAACCCGAACCATGACTCAGTAAACGCTTGCACGCACAATCATGCCACCTAGTCTTCCTATAACGACGCTGACGGTCCGATATTATGAGAGGATCTCTTTATACGTAAATGAGGCTAATATCGGCTGTTGTGTCTCCATTCATAGATTTTTTTTAAAACAAAAGCACTTGTTTAAACATGGTCCTTGACATGCCGAAGTATATGTCACACACATAATTAAAAAAAATTAAAAATAAATAAATGGTGTTATTATTATTATTTTTATTATTTAGCAGCCATCCCAAAGTGAATTTTATTCGATGTCTACAATTTGTAGCAATTCCGCTTTTTCGGTTCAGTTAATTTTTTTTCTCTTCGAATTTTAACATTTATAGTTTCTCGTTCAGGCATCTTGTTTTTTACTAGGCTGACACCGCCTATTAAGATCCATGGACCACTAGAGGATAAGGGTTAATGACTGTCGAGTAGACTGTAAGACAGCATCTTGATGATCTGTAATGGTAGAGTTTGATTATTTGAGAGGGTCAACATTAGATTTGGAAACGAGCATGTTATAGTCAGCATGAAAGCAACCCCGCGGTATTGCGTTTCACAGATGGACATTCATATGGATGTTCTAAAAATTTACATATCCTAGCCTACTTTAAGATTTTTCGTTTAACCATTCGAGATCGCTCGCTAAGTTCTCACTTGGATGGTGAAATGATATATTGAGCTAATCTCCACAATAAAAGTGACACCCGTAAAAAACTGACCACGTAAACTGTTTTTGTTTTTTGAAAATGTGATATTTAATCAATAGTATTAAAAAAATATCAGTAATTATTTTCTGTTATGAAGGAGAAGGATGAGAAAGAAAAACCGAAGGAAGGGCAGGAGGAGGAGGAAGGAGAAGAAGGGGGAATTTGTCGGATTATGATTTTTTATATAAACTTTAATCACATCCGATTATAGATTCATCATACTCTCAACAGAACAATTATTTTCCATCATCCGGACATCTCACTTTACCTAAAATCAATTTCTCTCTGTCTAACACACACACACACACACACACACACACACACACACACACACACACACACACACACACATACACGCACATCTCGCATTCTACTATCAAGAGAAAGTTTCGCTTTTTCTCCGTAGAGATGTAACCACTCGGCTCGTTTCATTTCTTAGTCCTCTGACTCTGGCTGCAACAAAATCCTCGAATATTTTGTTTGTTGCATCCCCTCACATCAACCCCAATCTCACTATCCACGCTCGAGTCCCAGTGCAACCCACTCCCACCTCAGTTCATTCATTGCACCAAGGGACGAGTCTCTAATCCAATCAAAAACTTGATTTACTTCAATGGCGGCCCAGCCGCGTTATAACGCAACCTTTTACTGCCGACCATGACGCCTTTGTGTTGGCCATTTGCCGCCGCCAGACGCAGCAAAAGGGGAAATTCTGTGAGGCATTTAACTCTGACTCACAAGAGTTCAACTTTGCTTGTGCACATTCGGCATTGGGGATGTGATGGGAAAATAGCATACATATAAAATAGTAAATTGTTTAGTAGAAAGTCTCTTCATATATATCTGTTTATATATATATATATATATATATATATATATATATATATATATATATATATATATATATATATGTATACATGTATGTATATATATGTATATATATGTATATATATATATATATATATATATATATATATATATATATTAAATAAAATACGGAAATGCTGTAGGATTACAGATTGTATAATAGTGTACAGAAAAATTCCAAATAAATATTAGTATTAATATTTAAAAGGCGATTCTAAGCAGATACTCAATATGCGAGATGGAGCAGTATTATAAATGGAAATTTTCTATAATTCTTCAAGGATGACAGAGAATTTTCTTCTTAATAGAATTACAACAACATTTATGGTTTGTTAATCGGTGTTTTTTAAACAGTAATATATATAAAATTAATATACGAAAGTAAAAATTTATGCGTAAACTTTAAGTATTTACCTCAAAAGTGCTCAATACGTAGGTAAGCTAGTTAGTAAGTTATAAAATATACATGGCGATTATGCTACACTGAATATTCCGCGTTTCATCCACTCTAGGACTCTTCAGGCTTATGCGCATAATGTTTAGTAAAAAAAAAAAAGTGGTAGAAGGAAGATAAGCTCAAACCCGTACCGCGAAGGAGGAAAAGAACGTGGAGAAAAAAGCTGATGTCTTTGCGGTTACGACCACTGCCAAACCTGAAGTGGGTTATGTTTAAATTAAGGCTAGACAATCGAAAGGAGAGGATATCTTTAAAAAATATCGACGAAAAAAGCGACGCCCCCTATAGAAAAGTGCCTAGTTGAAGGTGGAGATATTAATGTTTTTAAGCAACTTTTCTATATTTGTCGTATGAAAGGTCGAACTTCAAAACGATACTGATCTTGATAAAATCCGACGCCTCTGTCGAAAGTTTTAGGCAGGCATACAAACACACACATACATACATACATACATACATACATACATACATGCATTTATATATTGGTAACTAAAAAATTTCGACCCAAATCGATGAAAAAGCTTGCCCTATCTCTGAATACTCTTTATGTAAAATTTCAAATATTTAGACTAGAAATTGTCTGAGTAATTTGGAAGAGACCACAAAGGTCAATTTTTTTAAATTTGACCCCTATTATGACCCCTTAAAATTTATTGTTTTGGGCTCAAATCAAGTTATTAAGTTAGATCTATGTCCAAGGAAACTATATCTAAAATTTCAAGTGCGTAGACCCAAAATTGTCAGAGGAGTTTTGTATAGTTCTCAAAGGTCAAATCGTTGAACCTTGACCCCTTAATCGCCAAATTTCTGGCCAAAAACCGATCACACCGATTTTCCCAAATCTCAGTACCCTGAATATCAAATTTCGAGTCTGTAGACTAAAAATTGACAGAGTTATTGCGTAGGGAAATGTACACAGACACACAGACACATAGATACACAGACACGTTCACTTATATATATATATATATATATATATATATATATATATATATATATATATATATATATATATATACTAGCAGTTCTGCCCAGTATATATATATATATATATATATATATATATATATATATATATATATATATATATATATATATATATATATACTAGCAGTTCTGCCCGGCTTTACTCGGACCCTATGTTCAGAAGGTTATGTGCATATGTATATATCAAAAAGTGTGAATATGTAAAGTGATGCCTTTCTGTATACTTGTCTTCCTTGACTACCCCAGAGAAAAGACAGTTTTATAGATATATATAGATAGATTGGATGCAATATATAGTAATGATTTAAAAAGTATTAAAAAAAAAGACTCGTGCATCACCACCGAGAATCGAAACGGGCAGCTTACGATTTATTTTGCCTTTGCCGGCAATGACTGGACTATGAAAACATGTTTACTGCAAGGCTAAAAATTAATATATGAACCAATAGCTACTACATTATGCATTCGTAATGCCGGCGGTCGACCTTCACCTGGCAAATGTCATTTTTTTTTTCACAATTTTGCACCGATTTTTCCGGGCTACAACCGAAATATAAAGTTTCGGATGGATTCAAATACCTTATATACGAAGTTTCATGTCTGTAGACATAAAACTCTATAAAAGAGTAATAAAAAATGCAAGAGAGCTATATGCCCAGTCTGTTAAATCCAAGGTGCCGATCAGCGGCTTGGTTCCCACCAGTTTTGGCAAATAACAAATAGGATCTTGAACAGAAGTGTGCGTTCTATCCCAACCATTATCAATGGACCAGAGGTCATCGCGTCAGCGTCAGACAAGGCCAAACTATTTGCAAAAAACTTTGCAGCTAATTCTACCCTATGCGACGAAGGCCATCAACTCCCCATATTTCCTCCTATAACACAGAACAAGCTAGGTAACATACAAATATCCGTGCATGAGGTCGCCAAGCTAATCAAGAACCTAGATTCCAGAAAAGCAACTGGCCCTGATGGCATCCCAATTATAGTGTTAAAAAAGCTTCAACCAGAACTTGCTCCCATACTTACGAAACTATTTAAGCGCTGCCTTAAGGAGAAGTGCTTTCCGACTCCATGGAAGACCTCATCAGTTGGCCCTGTATTTAAGAATTCAGGTGATAAGTCATCTCCCTCTCAGTACAGACCAATAAGTCTCCTGTGTGTTATGAGTAAGTTGCTGGAATCCATATTAAATAGAGAAATAGTCAACCACCTCAGCAGGAATAACCTTCTTAGTGACACACAATATGGTTTCCGCTCTGCAAGATCTACCGCAGATGTGCTAACGGTTATATCCCACAGGATTAGTGAATCTCTTGACAAAGGCTTCCTTTCTAGGGCAATTGCTCTTGACATATCAAAGGCCTTCGACAAGGTATGGCATAAGGGTCTACTTCACAAGATTTCCAGCTACGGTATAACTGGAAATGTTTTCTCAATCATTAAATCATTTCTCTCCGATAGGCTCATAAGAGTAGTGGTAGATGGACAAAAATCGGAGGCCTGCAATATAAATGCTGGAGTCCCTCAGGGGTCAATCCTGGGCCCAACTCTCTTCCTGATCTACATCAATGACCTCCCTAAACACATACTTAAATCATTCGTTGACATCTATGCTGATGACATGACCATCTACGGCAACACATCAAAGGCTGTAAATGACAAAGTTCTCTCTGATTCTCTCTCCTCTGATCCCAAGCCCGTGGTTCAGTGGGGGAAGATGTGGCTGATTACCTTTAATGCATCCAAAACCAAACTCCTATCTTTACATCATCAACGCTCTGATCCCCATCTGGCATCAATTGTGATGGATGGCTCTCGTCTGGGTGAGGCCCCGTGTTTTACAAGCTTCTGGGTTTGACCTTTACTCCTGATCTGAAATGGAACACGTACATCAAGTCTGTTGCCAAGGTCGCTGGAAAGATGGTGGGATCCTTCTACCGCTCCAGAAGATATCTCACTACTGATGCAATTCTCTATCTATATAAAAGCCAAGTACGTCCAAGGATGGAATACTGATGCCATATCTGGGCAGGAGCTGCTAAAAACAGCCTATCCTGCCTTGACAGAGTACAAAATAGACTTCGTGGCTTAGTGGGGGGTGCCCTTTTCTCTACCCTGCAACCTCTCTCCCACAGAAGAGACGTTGCGAGCCTATCCTTGTTTTATCGTTATTTCCATGGCAGGTGCACGTCTGAACTCCAATCTCTGGTCCCCCCTCGCCGATCTTTCACGAAAAACACCCGTCTAGCTGAATCCACTGTCAAAAATTTCCCCCACTCTATATCTGTGCCTAAATCAAAACGCGGATTCCATGAACAAAGCTTCTTTCTTAGAACTGCACGCCTGTGGAACTCTGTTCCGTCTACCTGCTTCCCACCGGACTACAACTTGGATTTCTTCAAGTCCAATGTTAACAAATTCCTAATGAACCGCCCCCTTAAGTAAACACTTCATCAAATCTCTACACTAACGTAATGTACTTGCATTAACCCTTATCCCTGAGTGGCTTCCGGGCCTTGATAAGTGGTGATCACTGTGAAAAAAAAAAGGAGTTTGGTAGGCAAAATTTGTTAAACAAAAATATATACGCACACATAAATATTTTATTATTATTTGAAACATTTTGTCCTGCTCTTTCGCGCGAGGACTAATATGGAAACAATTTTGTGTTTACTATAAACTTTTTACGCAAATATTATGCAAGTATAAATCATGTAGAATATCTGCATGAATATGATTACACGTAATAGTAAACTAAAGATGATTATTCCATTAGAAAACCGAAGCAACTGCTTTTGCTGGTGAATGCAATTCTACAACCCATATATAAGAAAATTGTATTTTCTTTTTAAACAAATAGGAAAGAGGGGTTTAATATGAATATCAATACAGACAAAAGAAAAACGAATGTATTGCTCATAACGTTTCCCTCGTGGAATTTTCATGGGTCCTGCTAGTTTACAATTATTTGTATACCTACATACACTAGCATGTTTCATGTTTACGCAATCATCAGTGTAGGAAGTGATAATTACTCTTAGTCTGGAGATCCGAACCCAGACACAAGGTAAGCCTTAATGTTGTAAGCTGGCATTCAACCTACAAACCTTCAGAACAGAGTAATCAACGACAGGAAGTCAGAATATTGCATTTGCGCGGCGTTTGTATATATATATATATATATATATATATATATATATATATATATATATATATATATATATACACACACACACACACACACACACACATATATATATATATATATATATATATATATATATATATATATATATATATATATATATATATATATATGTATGTATGTATGTATCGGCGCCGAATCTGTAGTTCAGTGATGTGAGCTGCCGACGATTAGCTAGATGATTATTGTAACTGCTACACTTTGGAATTTCCTCCCTCTTTCTTGCTTCACTGACTGTACTAACTTGCAAAACTTTAAATGTAATGTGAACAGACATCTCGCTGCTAATCTCCCTGCAAAGTGACCCTTTATATATTATTCCAAAAAGTATCTCCTTACGTCCATGTGGTAATGTGCCCTGTTTGAGGTCAATAAGGGTGAAAAGAGATTAAATAATTATTCAAGGAAAAGTGAAAAAGTAAAAAGGACAAAGAAAGACGGAAAGAAATAAAAAGAAAGAAGGAAGATAAAAGAAAGAAGGAGAGACAGAAAGAAAATAACTGAGAATGAAAGAAGAAAAAAGAAAGAATAGAATAAAGAAAAAAAACGCACGTATCGATGATATTTATATTTATTGGCGATGCATAACATTAAAATAGTAAAACTTGTTTATTTACACTCTTGTTAATAAATGAATGACTCAGAATTTTTTATATTATATTTTAAAGAGAAATAAATAAGGCGAGATTAAAGAAATATCCATCTAAATAGAGATTATAAAAAATATGAATGACTAAAAATAAAAGGAAGAAAAAAGAAATCTAGAAAATAATATGTATTCAAGAAGAAAAATGGATGAAGACAAGAAGAGAAAATAAAAAAGAAAAAGAATTGGAATGAAATATTAAAATAAATAATAAACAAACAATGAAAGAAAGTGAAAGCAAATGATGATATAAGAAATAAAATACTGATGTTAGATATTAAAGTGGGGGAACAAAAAGGAAAGTGAATGGAAAAAAGGGAAAGAAAACAGAAGAAAAATTAAAATATTGATTTGAATAGAAATTATGATTATTGGTGAAAAAATAAAATTGAGAAAATTGGGCATTGAAATCGTCGCTATGGAAGAACGCGAGAAAAATCTGTTTAAGTATGAAAAATAGATTCATGTTTTTTGTTGTTGCTATATATTACGAAATTAGAAAGTATTTTTATTAAAAATCCAGTTAACATTACGCATCTAAAATAAAAAAAACACGCTTGAAAATTGCTAGCAATATGCGTATAGGCAAAATCGGTATCAGGTCAAATTCGGTCGCCATCTTGTTTTGATTTCGCTTATTCAAATAATGTTGATGCTTTTCAAGCGTGCTTTTCTCAATTTTAAATGCATAATACTTACTGGATTTTTATTAGAAATGATTACTTAATTTGTAATATATAATAAGAACAACAACATAAAACTATTTTAATACCCAAATAGATTTTTCGCGCGTTCTTTTATGATCGTGACTTTTAAACATTATTCTAATGCAGTCATATAAAAATAAATAAATAAACAAATATATATAAAATGGTTATTCACATGTTTTAAAAGCTAATGAAGTAAGAAGAGAAAGAAAAGAACGAACTATTTTGTATGAAATGAAAAAAAAAGACAGAAAATGAAATAATCATATAAGAAATAAACTGCGATGGAAAAGAAAAGAAAAACTAAATTAAAGAAGAAAGTAATAAATTAATTAAAAGCAGAAAACAGAATTCTTAATGAAAGTATATGAAGAAAAAGAAAAATAAAAGATTAAAAAAGAAAAGCAACAACGTCAAAAAAAAAATGGAAAAGGCTTATTAAAAATGATAGAAAATGCAAAAAAAATAACAGAAAGTATGAATTAGAAAAAAGGAAAACAAACAACAAAAACGCGTAAAAGAAAATATGATTATTAGAAAGAAATGAAATGATACAAAAAGAAAGAAACAGAAAATATAAATTTTAAATAAAAAAGAAAAAAGAAAAAGGTAAAGAAAAAAGAAATACCGAAAGGAAAAGAAGAAGAACAAAAAAGAAAAAAGGAATAAGAAAAAAGGCAGAAAAATAAGTAAAAAATAAAGCGTAGTTGAAAGTAAAATATGAGAGAAAAAGAAGGAAAAGAAAAAAAAACGAAAAAAAAATAACAGAACAAAGAAAAAAGAAATAAGGAAAAAGGAAAAAGGAAAAGGAAAAAGGAAAAGGAAACGGTGAAAAAGTAAATCATAGTAGAAAGCAAAATATGATAGAAAAACAAACAAACAAACAAACAAAAAAACGGAAAATATCAACTGAACTATCATTTATGATTATTAACGATAAAAACCCTTAAAATTGTGAAAATGATTCCATTCTCGTCATATGAATAAAGAAATGAATATAAAAGGTTATTTACATGTTTTCGTTCCCGTTTCCCCTAGCAATAATACAAACGAGTCTTTTGAATAACAAAATCTGACACTTGTCGATCGATTTATTTTTCGTGAATTTTTCTCGTTGGTAGTGCATTTGTTATGGGCGGGGTTCGAGTGTGAAAGCCGGGCGAAAAGAAAATCAGTTTTCGCCTGGCGGGCCGTTTTATATATTCCAGTCGCGTAAATGAAGTATTATTTTCATATCGCGTAGCGTCAGACGGAGCGACGCTAAACCGTCTTAAATTAGGTCTTCAAATCCTGTTAAGTGTGTTGTTTGCGCTTTCTTTAACGTTTCAATTTAGTGTCCTTTTTCTACTTCTTATATACAATTTGTTTTGTTTTAGTTTTAGCTTTTCTTCTTTTCAAATGCTTTTAACTATTTTGTTTTTATATACGCTATTTTATCCAATCTATATCAGTTTGATGATGCAGTTATTATATGTTTCATATAGTTAACAACGAGTAGAATTTATATAAAGTTCTTTGTATACGTTTTCCTGATGAAGAATAGCAATAATAACAACAGCAAAAACAACAGCAATATAAACAATAACAATAACAATAATACAGTTATTGCGTTTTCTGTCGCTAAAACAAGTAGAATTCGTATAAAGTGTTTTATATAAGGTTTTATGAAGAGCAGCAGTAACAATAAAAATAACAACATTATCAACAACAATAGCAACAACAATAGCAACAACAATAACAATAAGAATAATTACAACAGAAACAATATTAATAGTTATTATGTTTTCTATTATAAAACAAGTAGAATTTATATAAAGTTCTTAACGTACTTTTTATGCAGAACAGCTAAAGCAACAATAAAAATAACAATAAAAACAACAGCTAAAGCAACAATAAAAATAACAATAAAAATAAAATGTCAACAATAACAGCAACAACAATAGCAATAATAATTTTTATTCACCTCAAACAAAGCAAATTGTACTGGCAAACATGGGGTTGTTAATTAGGGATTATACCTACAGATGCATACTAAGTATGAAGTTTAGTAGCGAGATATCTGTTCACGATACATTTAAGTTTCTGCATGTTAATAAAGTATGAGAAGCAGGAAATAGGGAGGGAATTCAAAAGTCTAGCAGTTTGAGGGAGAAAATATTTGGAGTAAAAGGCTTCTCAGCATCTAGTGACCTCTACCGCAAAAAAAAAAAAAAAAAAAAAAAACGTGATTTTACTGCTTACCGTCTTAGTCGGGGCAGAAAGAAAACATAATCTTATAATTTAACATCCATTACATAAAACAAACATAAAAACGCGATGCCACCAACAATGTGTGATGCCATAGAAAATGCTCATAAAAAGTCTGAGAGTATGGAAACGTCGAAATGGGAATACGTCATTCATACTTCCACTGGAAGAACAGGAAACCTATTCAAATCCTGAAGAGGCTTAATTTTGTTCAGAAAGCCATTGATTCTTACCACCGAGAACTCCGTATGAAATGGCTGCTGCGAGAACGCAAATTGTAATCGTAAAAAGCAGAGAGTACTTGACATCTGGTGAATGTTATTTGTTAATAAATAATAATAATGACTTCGGTGAGAACATTTAATCAGTAAGAAATAATTTGTACCGAATAATCGGAATAAGCAAGTAAGAAATAATTCATTTATTTCTTTCATATATTTTAATTATTCTTTCGTTGATTTAACCTATGTAACATACTTTTTTTTAACCCTAACCCCTCAAAGTAATTAAATAAATGCGTTTAATTAAAATGGCTTTCTGTCGGATATCTGGTTGTAAATGAAATTCTATTAAAAGAATTGAAATCTCTTACCCAAAATGATAATACGGATAGGTAGCCCCCTCCCAGTAAAACCGGTGTATCTGTTTATCCGCAACTCTGCTATATATAAGCAAAATCTCTATCACCTTGTATGCTTGTATGACCCGTCAACTAACGCATATCGAATGCATTAGGATTGAACGACAAAAACGCCAATACTACTTGGCAAAGAAGAATATTGTGATTGAAACAGCCATTTTCTAAGCGCGGAACTTTTTCTTTTGCTTGTTTGTCCCGAATAATCGGAATAAGCAAATAAGAAATAATTTATTTGTTTCATGCATTTTATTAATCTTTCTTTAATTTTACCACTAATATCCATATTTTTTCTGTATATAAAGCATAATTCTTTTAACTACCTACATTAATTGTAATTTGATTTATTTACCAATCTCTATAATTTAGGTGTACAGTCTATGATCTTTATTCTGTCACTTGCTTAGTTATTGAATTGCGTTTTGTATTTTATTCTTACACGAGTAAAAAAAGGCCATTGCTACCCATTCTCTTCACTGTTAGCGACTACGCACACCCATATAAGGGAGATCAATCTTCAAACTTCCTTTACAGAAGACAAATTTCGACTTATACTAAGTATAATACTTAATTGTGTTTTTTGTTTTTTGTTTTTGTCCTCGTCTTCTACAGTCTGTTCATGTTCTTTATGTACGTCTGATGGTACACAATGCCTCTCATCTACATGAGGGGTAAACAGTATCCATGTGACAGAACCGCAGTTAAAAGCCACAAACACTACACCATAAAATATGCAACTTACAAATAATATGCAACGTGGGACCCAGAAGAAAGATCTGGGTGTCATGAACGGTAGGTGTTCCCTTGGTGGCCAGCATGGGGGGGGGGGCTCGGTCGTCATCCTGCGAAGGTTAGCTCCTCTTTTAATTTCAGAAACAATAATATCACCGACCCAGAACACGTAAGTATCTCCTTTAATTTAAGCTACTTAAACAATACTGATAAAACACAGGAGAACCAAAGTAACCAACATCTCCCCCAAAACCGAAGGAAGGAATGGACAAAAAATAGAATAGACTGGTAATGGAATACTATTAAAGAAATCACCCCAAAGACCGAGAATATCGCAAACGGATGAAAGAGTTATGGGATATGTCCAGTGACTACTATGCATCATAACAAAGAATTGCAGACCAAGCGATACTTATTCTCAAGAGAGGTTGTCTTTCAAATTTAGAACTGAGTGAAATACAACAAAAGACAAATTACGGAACAAAGAAACGTTCACTGATGCAGTCCCAAACGCAGGAATTCCACATGTAGAAGACCTGCAGAAATTGGATACAAGAAACATGGAGACCGAGATCTATGAAACAACGGAACTTAACGAAAATGAATTAGTTGAAGTAGAAACTTATGAACGAGGAAAAAAGAAGAAGACAAATCTCCCATCCTTAAGGAACTAAGAGCGGAAGAAACTAAAAGCTGAAACAGAGATGGTAAACTAATTCCTTCCATACAGACCCAAACATTTTAATATG
Source organism: Euprymna scolopes (assembly GCF_053919585.1). NCBI lineage: Eukaryota > Metazoa > Mollusca > Cephalopoda > Sepiida > Sepiolidae > Euprymna > Euprymna scolopes. Next base: position 12,732,924 of record NC_136483.1, on the reverse strand, counting down.
TGCAGATGCCAAATAGTAAGTATGAAGCTTAAAGTAGAAAAAAAAAACGGAGGAAGAAAAAAACACAACAAAACCTGGATGGAAATTGATTAGAGGGCTATAACATGTTTACCTACAATGCCAAACCGAATACAAGTTCACTAATACAGATGAAAGAATAAACTACCTAATGTATATGGATGACCTGAAATTGTTTGCAAAAAAAAAAAAAAAAAAAGACAGAACTAAAGACGCTAATAAATACGACCAGAATCTTTAGTCAGGATATCCGAATGGAATTCGGTATGGAAAAGTGCGTACTGCTGACCATAAGGAGAGGAAAACTGGAAGCAATAGAAGATATATTACTACCCAATCAAGCAGAAATGAGGACACTAGGTGAACCTACAAATACTTGGGAGTGCTGGTAGCATACAACATGAAAGTAACAGAAATGAAAAAGAAAATTAGAAAGGAATACCTCAGGAAAACAAGAAAACTCGAAACTAAACTATATAGTAGAAACCTAATTAAAGCAATAAACATGTGGGCAGTGTCACTAGTAAGATACTCTGGATCGCTTATAAGCTGAACCAAATGATGAACTGAGGAATCTCGACTAGACAACCAGGAAACTCATGACGATGCACAATGCACTGCACCCAAAGGATGATACTGACCGACTATATGTGAAAAGAAAAGACGGAGGAAGAGGACTGGTTTGTATGAAAGACTCAGTAAATAGCACGCACACACACACACACACACACACAAACACACACACACACACACACACACACACACACACAAAAGAATTAGAAAAATATATAATGTAGAACACCGAAAGGAAAATTACTGCAGCAAGAGTCATGGAAGAAACAAATTAAATAGAAAAAGTGACGAGGAATAAGACGAACAAAAGAAAATGGGAAGAGCAACAGCTACACGGACAATTTATAAGGATTACAAAAGATGAGACTAACACCTAGAAATTCCTACAAAAAGGAAACCTTAACAGAAAAAATGAATCCCTAATAACAGCCGCACAAGATAACGTGATTAAAATCATCCACATCAAAGCAAAGATCGACAACACACAAGAAAACAGCAAATGCAGACTCTGCGAACAAAGAGACGAAACAATAAACATAATGTGTATGCAGTAAACTAGCCCAAAAAGAATATAAAAATAGATAGGATCAAATGGGGAATGCAGTACACTGGCAATTATACAGACTATTGCATCTTGAATGCTCACACAAATAGTACAAACACAAACCGGCAGCGATTCTGAAAAATGAATATCACAAAATTCTATGGGACATGGATATACAAACAGATAAACCCATCCAAGCAAGAAGTCCGGATATCATAATAGTTAATAAGAAGGAAACTTCCTGCTAGATTGTAGAGTTTGCCGTTCTAGCAGACCACAGAGTGAAGATGAAGGACACGAAGAAGCGAAGCAAATACACGAAACTGGCCAGAGAACTCAAAGATGTTTGGAAAATGAAGAAAAGTAAGATAACACCATTAATAGTAGGAGCGCTGAGAGCGATACCTAAAAACTTTGAAAAAAGAATAGGAGAGATTGGAATCAGAGGGGTGGCTGAGAATATACAACGGATTACAATAATGAAAACGGCTGAAATATCAAGAAAAACTCTTGCATGTGGAGACTAACACACATGAACTACAGACACAAATTGGACACACAGAAACGACTACAGATGCAAAAGACCAAGGAACACCACATGGAATCAATAGTATAACTTTAAGATACCGCCGCCTTATTTTATTATTTAATTTATTTTTTGTGTCACCATAAACTGACACCACACCAAATAAATGAGGGTCAAAGACGAATGGAAAGTGGAAAGACTGAGGAGAGAAACCACTAACCAGACCTCCGCTGGTCAAGTGGAAAAGGACTGGAGCCTTGGGAGGCAAAGGTGATCGGAAGAGGTGGAGAGTACTGGAAATCTAGGGAGACTAGTTGTCATGGCTTGTGTGACTACTCCTAGTGAGTAAATAATAATAATAATAATAATAATAATAATAATAATAATAATAATAATAATAATAATAATTCTGATTTCGTTTATCAACGTCTCCCTGGAAAGGGATGGAATTCATTTCCAGAGGATTTCCCTCAATCCCGGCTCCAAACCAGGAGCTTCAAAGATCAAGGGTTTTCCTAAGGACGTTGGTGGTACCTACAATAGCAGAAGTCTGAAGGTCGCCTAAAACATCGGGGATTCGTAGTTTTTTCAATTGTCCTTCCAGACGACTTGATACTACTCCTAGCGTACCTACTACGATCGGGATTATTTATGTTTTAACCCCGTGTATACGCCTTATCTCCAAGGCCAATGGAGCATAATTGCTCCACTTCTCATTCTCCTTCTCTCTCACATTCCTGTCCCAGGGTACTGAGAAGTCTACAATCTGCCAGTTTTTTGAGACCTTGTCAATGACGACCAAATCCGGACGATTATGCTCCAATTGCTCAATCGTTATGACACTTTTGTCCCACCATACCTCTAGATTGCCATCCTCACTTGTTCTCACTTCATCAGGCACCTCCTCAAACCACTTTCCAACACACTTCACCCCAACCTTCTTACAGACCTCCCAATATATCCGGAGTCCCATGCAATCGTGTCTTTTGCGGTACTCTCTCTGGGCTAATCCACTACACCTTGCTGCAAGGTACGCAATTGACTCTGAGGTCTTACCACAAATCCGGCATTTTGCCGCAACTTCCTCTCCTAGAACCATTTTTTTTAACAATCGTGTTCCTAATGCTTGCTCTTGTGCTGCACAAACAAAAGCTTCAGTACTCTTAGCCAGATACCCAGCTCTAAGCCATTGCCATGACCTTTCATTAGCCACATCTGCTATATCCTGGAAGAAGCTTCCGTGCATTTTCTTCCTAGCCAGTTCCTCTGCCCTTTCTCTATCCATATGTTTCACATAACCAGCCTTGATCTCACATACACCCACTTCATTGGCCACGACCTTAAGCATCCACTCCTCACTTCTAACCACATGCTCCTTCAACGACATCTCAGTTCTAACACAATCTTTTACACTTTTCAATCCTCTCCCACCGCCTTTCCTCTTTTGATACAGCATCGCTACTATAATAATAATAATAATAATAATAATAATAATAATAATAATAATAATGATAATAATGATAAAGTGGGGAAGAAAGTCCACTGGGAATTATGCAGACCACTGCATCTTGAACTTTCAGACAAATGGTACAAGCATAAACTGGCAGCAGTACTTGAAAATGGAAGTAACAGAATCCTATGGGAAATGGATATGCAAACATAAACTCATCTAAGCAAGAAGGCCGAATGCCATAATACTTAACAAGAAGATCATAGATTTTGCCGTTCCAGCAGTTCACAGAGTGAAGATCAAAGAAACAGAGAAGTGTGGCAAATACACAGAACTGACCAGAGAGATCAAAGAGATATGGAAGATGAAGAAAGTTCCGATAACAGCAATAATACTAGGAGCACAAGGAAGAAACCCGAAAAACTTAAAAACAAAAGAAAAAGAATGGAAGAGATTGGAATCAGAGGGATGACTGATAAGATACAGCAAATAACAATAATGAAAATGACTGAAATATTAAGGAAAACCATTGAATGCGGAGACCAATGCATATGAGTTACAAGTGCAAGTCGGACATACATAACCGACTACAAATGTAAAACACAAAGATACACCATATGAAATCATGAAAACTGAAGCTGTAATATTGTAAATTAATACCTCGATCCCCCCCCAAACTGCAGTGTCAGCATAAACTGGCACCACACCGGATAATCGAGAAGCGTAAAGTAGGATGGAAAAACTGAGGAAAGAAAGCATTAATCATGATGAGTGCGAAAATGACTGGGACCTTGAGGATGCTACCAATGAGAAATCAATAAACGGCTATTGCGATAATGTAAACTAATTCCCAAAGATTAGTGAAAGAGTACCGGAAATCTGGAGAGACTTGTTGTCACTCAGACTCGAGATAGCACCACAAGTTGTTCTCAAATAGAAATCTTTGATGATGGTTTGTGTGACTAGTCTTAGTAAGTAAATAAATAAATAAATAAATAATAATAATAATAATAATAATAATAATCTTATTAAGAAAACAATGGGAACATGGAGACTGAAAATGGGAGCTGGAGGACAATACTTCACTGAGATAAAGACAAACCTTGAAACGGATGATCAAGCCTTTATGTGCTTTAGACTAATCATGCAACACAACATTAGCTACTTCTACTTTCTCTACCGCTCTCCTTCGACCCAAGACTGCACCATAATAAACAAAGTATCTGACAGCATAGACACAGCACTCTCCTTCGACACTAGCGCCCAAGTACATGTATTTGGTGACTTTAATGTCCATCACAAAAACTGGCTTGGATTCTCTACTTATACAGATGCAGCAGGCAGCGCAACTCATAGCTTCTCTGTATCTCACTCCCTATCGCAAATTGTTACTTTTCCAACCCGCTTCCCTGATCAGGAAGAACAACACGCATCACTATTAGATCTGTTTTTGACCACAATTCCTGATGATTGTGTAACAAAATCCGACAGCCCACTTGGGAACGCTGATCATGCGGTAATAATGGTTGAAATCGCCCTAAACTCTAGACCCAAAACTGATGAGCCAGTGCTCAAAACAACCAGATATTATAAAAAGGCTGACTGGGAAGCTATCAGAGATCTTATCAGAGACGCCCCATGGGGAAATATTTTTTCTCTTCCTGCTGAACAGTGTGCAACTGAGACCACTGAATGGTTCAAAACTGCAATCGAAGCGCATGTTCCCATGCGGAAATTCTATAGCAAGCCCCACTCTCCCCAATGGTTTACTTCGACTTGCGCAACTGCCATTGCTCAAAGGCAGCATGCATTCCGAAGGTTTAACCGACATAAGTCCAGTTCAAACAGACAAAAGTACATAGAAGCTAGAAGTAACGTTAAGAAAGAAATAGCGACAGCTAAGAGGGAATTTACGGAAACCACTAAAAAACGCATCGAAGCACAAAAATTAGGAACTCGTGACTTCTGGAAAATCTACAACAGTGTAGTAAATAATGGGCAATCAACGATTCCCCCACTAACCAACAATCACGAGGTTCTTTGCTCAGCAACCGAGAAGGCTAACATGCTTGCCAGTCGGTTTGCCTCCAACTCTACACTGGACCCTTTAAACCACCCCCTACCTGACTTTCCTATGCGGACAGACGCCAAGCTAGACGATCTGGAAATCACCCCTGCTCAGGTGCATGCTATCATAAAAAACCTTGACACTTCCAAAGCATGTGGACCCGACCTCATCCCTGCTGTGCTATTAAAAAAGTGCTCAGCCGAAGTAGCTCCAGTTCTCTCCAAACTCTACAACAAATGCCTTAATGAATCTTGCTTTCCGAGCTGCTGGAAAACTGCTTCTGTGGTACCAGTATTCAAGAATTCTGGCGAAAGAACTGACCCATTAAATTATCGCCCTATTAGCCTCCTCCCACTTTTTGCCAAAATATTTGAGATCTTAATTAACCATGCTCTAGTCCAGCACCTTACAGATGCTAAACTTCTGACCGACCATCAATATGGATTTAGACAAGCCCGTTCCACGGCAGACATCCTCACTGTAATCTCTGAACGCATATACCATTCACTGGACAAAGCGGGAGAGGGCAGAGCGGTAGCTCTAGATATATCTAAGGCTTTTGACAGGGTATGGCATGAGGGTCTCCTCAGGAAGATTAGATCTTACGGTATCACTGGTAGAATACTTAACATAATTAAATCCTTCTTAGATAAGAGAAAAATCCAGGTTGTCCTCGACGGTCGTACGTCTAAACAATATAATATAAATGCGGGAGTGCCCCAGGGATCTATCCTTGGTCCTCTGCTGTTCCTGATATTCATAAATGACCTCCCCGATAAAATTGCCTCTGAGATGGGTATATATGCTGATGACACCACACTCTATAGCAGGCACGACAGGAAAACAAATGAACATATATCTAAAGTAATGGCAGAAACACTAGAGGATGACCTCAAATCAGTAGTGGAATGGGGACAAAAATGGATGGTAACGTTCAATGCCACCAAGACAAAACTGGTTTCATTCAATAATTACAGGAAACCTTCTCTACCACCTATAGCAATGGCCAACAACTCTTTAGCTGAGAGTACGTCTTTCAAGCTCCTTGGCCTAACGTTCACAGGAAACATGAGCTGGAACAATTACATCGAGGGCATTGCCAGGGCCGCTGCGAGGAAGGTGGGCTCTCTCTACCGTGCTAGAAAACTTCTAACACCCGAAAGTATCCTGTACCTCTATAAGGCCACTATTCGCCCATGTATGGAGTATTGCTGTCATATTTGGGCCGGTGCATCGGCTACTAGTCTCTCTCTCCTTGACAGGGTTCAAAAGAGAGTCGCAAATCTGATAGGCCCTAAACTGGCATCAAAACTTCAGCCTCTGTCCCATCGTCGAAACGTTGCATCCCTCTGCCTGTTCTACAAGTATTATAATGGTGAATGCTCTGAAGAACTGCAAGCACTTGTGCCCCCACGACGTGAACACCCTCGACAGACCCGACAAGCTGCAAAATCCCACCCCCACACTGTAGAGATCCCTAGATGTAAAAGATCGTTCTACTCCAGTAGTTTCTTCCCCAGAACTGCTAGACTTTGGAATTCCATTCCAGGTCACTGCTTCCCCAACTGTACTGACATGCATAAGTTCAAGTGCAACGTGAACCAACATCTCGCTGCCCTAATCCCTACATAGTGCCCCAGTAGATGTTTCCCCTGATAGTAGCCCCCTACACCAAAGTGGCAATGTGCCTTGTTTGGGGTGAAAATATAATAAAAAAAAAAAAAAAAAAAAAAATACAGATGCATATTCCAAGGAGACTCTTTATCATTACTGATGTTTATCATAGCCATGATGCCACTAAATTACATACTTAGGAAATGTGATGCCGGATACAAATGTACACAGAAAAAATAACAAGCAACCTCATGTATATGGACAACGTGAAACTGTTTGCAAAAAGCAAAAAGAAACTGAAAATACCGATAAACACAACCAGAATCTTTAGATAAAACATTCAAATGGAATTCGGAATTGAAACGTGTGTTCTGCTAAAAATAAAAAGTGGAAACCTGAAAATATGGAACTGTTTAATCACTGAAAGCACTTGACAAACATGGTATAAATATGAATAGTTGGAGTTTCTGGAAGCAGACACCATAAAATCAAGAGAAATGAAGGAGAAGGTTGGAAAGGAATAGCTAAAAAGAACTAAAAAATAAACTTTAAGAAACTAAATTTTATGGTAGAAATCGAATGAAAGAAAGCTACACTTGGATAGTATCACTAGTAAGATATTCTGCTTCATTCATAGGCCAAACAAAACGAGAACTTAGACATGAGAAAAATGCCCATCCACAAAACACCTGAAGAACGATACTGACCGACTTCATGTGAAAGGAGAGAAGTGGGAAGAGGATTAGTAAGTATCGAATACTCTGTTGATGACGCAAAAAAAAAAAAATGGAAAAATACATAATTCAGAACATAGGAAAGATGGCCGTTTCAGCAAGAGATGCTGTTAATAGAAACACGCTAGGAAGCAGCAAAACGAGAAACGAAAACAGAAAAGAAAAATGGGAAGACAAACATGGACGATTCGTAAGAACGATAAGGGAACCGCTTCACGAATACACCTGGACATAGCTGAAACTATGTGGGAAACGACTGAAGGAAGTATTTGAAAACGACAACCACAAAATACTCTGAGACATGGAGGTGCATATAAATAAACTGGCCGCATAAAAAGAGTCCAAATGTAATAATGGATAACAAGAAAAAAAATTCAGCCAAATCATAGATTTTACCGTCCCAGAAGGTCACAGGGGGAAATGAAGGAGACAGGAAAACAAAACAAATACACGAAACTTGCCAGAGAACTGAAAGAGTTATGTACATGACAAAAGTCAATACAGTACCAATAATCCTAGAAACAGTCTCTAAAAAAAAAAACTGGACAAAATAAACTAGAAATAAATGAAGACCGAGAATATACAACCGATGACGATGGTGAAAAACAGCTGAAATCTTAAGGAAAATACTCAAATGCGGAAATCAAGTGTGGAGAGTACTAGGATGTTGAAGATGCTTATTGCCACCCAAATCCTAGATAAGACCAATGATCGTTGCCAGCGAGAAATCAATGGCAGGTGGCTGTTGTGCTAACGCAAAGTCATCTACAGTAGTTTTGTACGGCATGATCACATTGACACACCGGTTCTCGTTAGATCACCGAAGTTAAGCAACGTTGAGTCTGATTAGTACCAGATGGGTGGCCAATCTGGGAATTTCAGGCGCTGTATGTAGGAGGACGTCGACACGTCCCTGTAACTGGGGACCGCATGGGGTTAGTGTCGTTTCCCCGCAAATTACAATAGTTATCGAGAGATTGAGAGTACTGCAAGTCTGTGGAGATTTGTATACACTTAGACTTAAGGGAACATCACCGGTTATTATCGGTAAACCATGTCTGATGTTGAGAACGTCTAGTGTATACTATTGTCTTTCGAGGCTAAACGGAGGCGATGATGACATGGTTGTGTTCAAGTTCAATATAAACAAATCCTTGTAGAGACGTCCTCTCAAATAATAAAATTCTGCCTAGTTTCCACTATTACAGATCATCACAATGTTTTCTCACTTATTGACCCTTATCCTCGAGTGGTTTTTTGCACATTTGTAACTAACTAGTAAAAATGCTATTTAAACCTTAAACGTGACCGATCGGCAGACAGGACATCTGATAAATATGTAAGGACGTGCCTAAATAGAAGTCAAAAGTAAAATGAGAAAGAAAGAGAGAGGGAGAGAGGGAAGGTGAGAAGGATTATCTATTCTTCAAATTATTTATTGCTCTCTCATTCCATGATTAATGGTTTCAACTGTATTATTTTCCGATTGAATTGATTGATGACAATCATCGACTAATCAAGCAAAAAGGTACATTTTTAAGCTCACGAATCTCGTTTAAGTCACGCCATTTTTTTTCTCTTTTACATTATTTCTCTTCCTTCCTTTTATTTTCTGTGTTTCCTCCGCCATCTTTAAGTCTCGCCATTTTACATTTCTTGTCTTGTTTGCTTGAAATGATATTATTTTCGCCGACGCCATGTTTTTCATCCATCATAAAAATGGCGGAATCAAATAGACGTTGGCTTCCTAATCTTTTCGACTTCGTTGCGAATAAGTCTCAATCATTTTATTTGGCCAAAATCTTCCATTTTTCTTATTATTTCGTAATAAGAAATGAATAAATACTTTTATTTTATTATCTCATCTTTTATTTCAAGTTAATCTGATTTAATAAGTAATTATATGAACCAGCGTTTTTTTAATCGTTATTGTTTATTAATTAAAAAATAAATGTGGATTTTCATAATCAGGTAATCATAGAAAACAATAATAAGAGAGAGAGAGAGAGAGAGAGAGAGAGACAGACAGACAGACAGACAGACAGACAGAGATAGAGAGAGAAAGCCTGTAAGCATGAAAGACTAGTGTTTGTTGGTAAAAAAAAAGAAATCCGTATTATTTGGAATATTCTGGCTACTGTTCTCATCGAGTGTCTTTTTCACAACGTTTCGGTCGATGTAACCCCCACCCCTACCTTCTTCAGGTGTAACTTGTCGAACTCGGGAATGTTTCTGTCCAACTAGGGAACAGTAGTCCGAAAATTCCAAATAAAACGAATAACCAATCCTTATCTAAAAAATTTCAGAAACGTAAAAATAATACATATTAAAAAAAAAAAAAAAAAGAAATACTGTTGTTGCCATCTTTAACAAGGATTGGGTCTCTATAAGAATTTACAATAAACCACCAACTTATGCGTCATACGATGCTCCGGTTGTTGCTATGTGACTCAGCTTACTCTATATGTCCTCCGAATTTACATAATATAATATTTAAATATTTAAATTCTCTTTCTACGTCTAATGATTTAATATCAGACTGCAGAGTCAAAGGTGACTTTGCAACCGGGTTCGAATTTTTTGACTGGCAGTAATCATAATTTCTCACACTGAAGATTGCGTAAGCATGGAATGTTAGTGTCTCTCGGTAGAAATATTATACATATATAAATATACTTAAAAAGTTAAGTTTTTTCTCGCTCTGACATTGATATTAAAAGCCTATTTTTTTATTCAAAAATTATTAAAACGAACTTCTTAATATACTTAGTTATGGATATGTCAGCGACTACATGGAAGTTAACTAATTGTCATATTCTTTTTAAAAAGTGAGAGCTTATTAAATACTGGTTCATTTTTATGACTTCTTATTAGATAATTCGTTTCATTTCACTCTTATGCTAGATTCTATTAATGCATGGTTTCTATATTTTGCATAAATGCGTAGAATTTAAGATGAAAACTATCTAGCAAACGGAAATATTTTATGTACATTTCTCTCTCTTTCTCTCTCTCTCCTTCTCTCTCTCTTTATATATGTATATATATATGTATATATATATATATATATATATATATATATATATATATATATATATATATATATATATATATATATAATATCTGTGCTGACGCCTTATATTGAAGTCAACTTCCAACTCCCCAATCCCTGAAAATATTTTCGTGGAATTGGTGAAATTCGTCACTGTGTCTGTTGAATTTAGATTTAATAATATTATGTATAAACAGATAGATGGTGTAGCCATGGGTTCTCCATTGGGACCAGCTTTAGCTAATATCTTTGTAGGTTATTACGAAGAGGATCTATTATCTAATTTCCATAAACAAGAACTTTACTTTTGTTACGTTGACGACACCTTTTCAATATTCGACAACGAGACGAAAGTGGATGCTTTTTTGCGTCCCTTAATAAAGTTCATCCAACCCTTAAGTTTACAGTAGACAAAGAAACCAATGCCACTCTTCCACTTTTAGATGTTCTTGTTTCCAAGACTTCTTCATGGTTTCTTATTTCCGTTTATCGTAAACCAATATTTACCGACCTCTATACACGTTGGTACTGATTTTCTCCTACAAATCAAAAATTTAATTTAATTAAGATCTCAACACATAGGGCTTTGATGATTTGTTACGAAGCCAACATGGATGAAACCCTTTTCAACAATGGCTATCCCCTAGACATAATTGAATGTAATATAAATAAGAAAATTTCCTATTTTTTTTTTACAAATCTAAAGAAACTGTAATCAATAGATGTCCTGTTTACCTACGTCTAGGTAATATTTACTAAGCAAATCTCTTTGCACAACGGTGTTATTTTGCATCGAATTTGTTGTTTTTACAACTGGATATATGTTATCATCCATTTGCAAAGATGTTTTTACAACTGGATATATGTTATCGTCCATTTGCAAAGATGTCCCCCCTAATAATTATATTATTTATTTATTCGAATGTAGATGCAGCGCGCACTATTTTGGGCGGACATCGCAAAGATTGGAGTTCCGCTTAAAACAATACGAACAATCAAAGATTCGCTATGCAAAATTTTCAACTTCGGGTGTTCTGAGTTATACATATGTTTCTGCGATTTGCGAGCACCTCATAAATAACCGTGCGTATGCCACGAGTTTCAGTGCTGACATGTTTACGATCTTGAGCAGGTCGCACTCGTCCTTCCATCTAAAAATTCTAGAAAATTTTTATTAAGACATTAAAACCTTGTTTTTGCAAGCAAAAAGAAAATCTTTTAGGACTTAATTTGATTTCTATGTGTTTTTTCCCCCGTTTATATTTTTTATACGAATAATATTTTTTCTCCCCCGCCATATCCATGATTAATTTTTTAATCGCAATTTTCCTCGATTTAGCTCTGTTGAGCGAGGAACGAAACCCGGTAGGCTTTTTTTTCACTTTTTATTTTTTAACCATCATGTTAATTGGTCTATATTTAGCATAAGTAAATTTTGTACCCCAAGAAAGTAAAGCACAGTTTGCGCTTCTAACCGTGTTAACACTGTCCAAACATTATCCAAACACCTAAGCTCCATTTATTTACACAAAGAGCATCGCTTTATACGCTAATGGAAATGTGTTGATCATTTTCCAAGATGCTCAACCCAAGATAGGAAGCATTAAGTGATCTTGTCAGTGTGTGTGTGCGAAAAGTCTTTACCAAACTCCTCTCTGAATATTTGGTCTACAGAGTTGCTAAGGGGTCAAAATTGAAATATTGATACGTGGGATTTTTATTTGTTTATCAACTGTTTCACGAATGCGCATGCGCGAATCGTTCACATGACAGATTACTTATGTTAAAAATAAGTAGGTATGTAAACTCTTTTTAAAGATTGTGTCAAGCTGGCCTAATGGTAATCGTACTTGAATCACTGTCTTTAGGTTTTAGGTTCGATCGCAAGTCGAATATTATTTTTTTACTTATAAGAAGTTTACTGTTTAGAAAGAAATTAATACTCACATGCACATATCTCAGTTTCTTCCCGTCTTTTTTTATTTGACTTCATTTTTTAAAAAGAAATTTAATGCTATTTTCAATACTTACGGTGTTTCTGTTAATAATAAATAAGAATTCTGCATTAATTAAAATATAATATTTATGAGTATTTTACGACCTGGCAATGTCGAGCGATCTGCTAGTATATATATATATATATATATATATATATATATTTATATATATATATATATATATATATATATATATATATATATATATATATATAAATATAAAGTGATGGTTGTGTAGTTCCAACAAGAGAAAAATGTATATTTAAAAGAGTGTAGCCATCAACAATTGTGGGGTTTTCAGCTTTTTATCATATTTTTATTTTGAAATATTTTTATAACACGTTGCAAGCTTTGTTTCGCTCTCTTCAGATATTTTTGTAAAAAGTTTTTTTTTTAATGAGATTTTGAAATGTTATTTTTACATCTGCTGATACTAAATGTGTTTTTCAGAGTGATGCGGTCTCATACAATCTGTCCCCAACAGTAAGTGTTGGTAGTGTCCAGTCAGTTAAGTTCAAAGAGGGAGCTTTTGGTCCATTTGGTGAAGGTTTTTATGTTTTTTTATGACTTTCTTTTTTAATGTATAGCACACACTCACACACAATCACACCCACACATACACATACATACATGTACATATACATATACGCACGCATATGCACGCAGGTATATACACATATACACACGCATATACACAGAAATATATGTAGGAGCATGCATATATACATACCCACCTATACACTCACACACGTACTCACACACATCCACCCACTAACATATCACACACATATTGGTTAAAAAAATTTTGTTGCCTTTCCCAATCAAAACACACATGCATACATGTACTTAATAATTCAAACATAAGTACACACACACACACACACAAATAAGATGGAGAATAGGTAGGAGGTGATATATATATACACACACACGCACACACGCACACACACATACATATACATGCACACACACATATATATATGCATACATGTATGCACATACACACTCACATACATACGCATACGTATGCAGGCACACATATACATACACACACACGAGTATGTATAGAGACATATGCATGGGCTCACACATACGCATACATTCATATACACACATACACACACGAATACATTTACCCACCCATATATATGCATACATATATATATATATACACGCACATATATAGATACGTATACATTCACCCACCCATATATATGGACACACGCATCCACCATCACACACACACATGCATATTCATACACCCATACCTCACATATATATTGGTTGAAGTTTTCTTTCTTTCTTAATCCAAGCACATAAAGCACATATGCATACATGTATTCAGTCACTCAAACATAAGTGCACGTACAAGATGGAGGATAGATAACAGATGATATATATACACACACACGCACACACAATTATTATTATTATTATTATTATTATTATTATTATTATTATTATTACAACAACGATAATAAAAAGGGTACTTCACGGGGACTGTGGACCCTGCGTGAACGGGTTTTAATTTAATGGTTGCTTCCCAAAAAAGCGCATACGCAAAAGGTTTTCATTGGTTTATTTAATCACGAAAACATTTTTTGAGGTAAAAAAGGCTATAAGCATTATTTGAATATGTATGAAAAAATAAATTGTTTCGGTTTCGATTATGTCTGAAGGAACTCAAGCGTACTTTACGACCAGGCTTTACCGGACGTTCGTGCTAGTTTAGATAAATACTTTTTCAATTTTAACAATAAGACTACAATAATATCAGAGCGTCTCCATTTACACTGAACATCTACAGAAAGTCAATATCAATATATTACATATGAATGCGTCTCCTGTGGAATTTCCACAGGTCCCGCTAGTTAACTATTAAAACATTACAAAAGTCGAGTTTGTTTTACAATCCACATAGGTTCGAAAAAAGTGTAAAAAAACAAATATATTACAAATAAATGCTATCAAAGGCAAGATAAGTTATTCTTCTACCAAGCTCGATAAGGTTTTAGAGGTTTTATTTAAAGTTGAATGTTTATTCGGATCGAAAAACAAACAGTATTACAAGAGTACACAAAAAAGTGATATCTCTTATATCTGTGAAATCTCGATAATGACTTAAAATAAAAAATATGCAAAGTTCTGTTAGAAAGTCACCCAATAAATACTACGAGAACATGTTACGGCTCGGTTTCTAACAGCATTTATATATTTTTAAGTCATTATCGAGATTTCTATGGCATGACATATCACGCTGCCATTTTTCTTGTGCTTGTGATGCTCGACACTACTTGTTTTCGACCCAAATAAGCATAAAAACTCATCCAGTTAGGTAGAAGAATAATTAATCTTGCCTTTGGTAACATTTATTTGTTATATATTTGTGTTTTTACCACTTTTTCGAATCTCTGTGGATCGTGTTACAAACCTCCAAATTAATAATTAAAAGTTTGATTTTTTTCTTATAGTTTCATTCTATTTGTGAGATAAAAAAATTTTTTCTTATAGTTTCATTCTATTTGTGAGATAAAAATATTTTTTCTTATAGTTTCATTCTATTTGTGAGATAAAAATATTTTTTCTTATAGTTTCATTCTATTTGTGAGATAAAAATTTTTTTCTTATAGTTTCATTCTATTTGTGAGATAAAAATTTTTTTTCTTATAGTTTCATTCTATTTGTGAGATAAAATTTTTTTTTCTTATAGTTTCATTCTATTTGTGAGATAAAAAATTTTTTTTTTCTTATAGTTTCATTCTATTTGTGAGATACAAATTTTTTTCTTATAGTTTCATTCTATTTGTGAGATAAAATTTTTTTTTTCTTATAGTTTCATTTTATTTGTGAGATAAAAAAAATTTTTCTTATAGTTTCATTCTATTTGTGAAAATAAAAAATTTTTTTCTTATAGTTTCATTCTATTTGTGAGATAAAAAAATTTTTTTCTTATAGTTTCATTCTATTTGTGAGATAAAAAATTTTTTTCTTATAGTTTCATTCTATTTGTGAGATAAAAAATTTTTTTTTTCGACTATTTCCTACCGTTTTCTTTTTGCACTAACAAACATGCAATTAAAGAAAAATAATAATGCACTCTAATAATAATAACTCGATATCTTTTATAAATAATTAATATATACGATAGTTTTTTTTAATATCGTTATGAAATTTCAAATTTTATTAATAATTAAACTTAAAAAAAACTTTCCTATTTTCTACTTGACAGGAAATTCTCTCTTTTAATTGCATGTGTCCAAATGTAACGGTTGACACTTACTGACACATATTGAAGGGGATTTCTATCAGTATTTGTTTTTTTGATTTTTTTAAAATCATTTTAATCAGACGGCGTGTTTTCGTTTCCATTGCCTGTTTACTTTAGCAGCTCGACTCGACACTAGTTCTTTTTCGAACTGAATAAAAGCTTTAAATTCCGTTAAATCACACAAAACTTATCCATATAGGTAGAAGAGTCACTTATCCTGCTTTTTGGTAACATTCATTTGTTATATATTTGAATTTTTGACCTGTTTTTTTTTTCGTTTGTTGGCTTCTCTGCTAAGTTCCCGAAAACGATTTTATTATTAGACGTTATCTACTTCCGGTTGTTTCTTGGAACACGTGACCAGATTAGCAGGACCAAATTTAATGACGTCAACAGAGTACATGGTTTTAGTTCCTAGGCCTTCTTAATATTATTATAACAAAGGGATGTGACTATACACACACACATGATCGGGATCAATTTACAAGCCTTTCTAAAGAATAATCTTGCAACATTATGTATGGCTATTTATTAACTTTGTGTGTGTGTAAGCATGTTTGTGGATTTGTGCTTTTTTAAGCGACGGTATGAAACGAAATGATATTTGTCTTTCTTTTATACATAGATTTTTTTTTTGATAATTTCAATTAGCCGTAATTTTCAATTAATTAATTTTTATTGTTTAAATTAACTGGACAACAATTGGTTTTATGAATTAATTGACCTCTCTCTCTCTCTCTCTCTCTCTCTAGTATATATATATATATATATATATATATATATATATATATATATATATATATATATATATATATATATATAACGTATAACGATTAGATCACTGTAACTGACGTTAAAACATTTAAAAAATAAAATGTTTAAATTCAATGTTATTTCTCGCGGTTAATGGTAACCGATTGGATATGGTCTTTTCTAATCGAGCCAGAGATGGCTCGTGTTGCCGGGTTCGAATCTGCCGACTGGTGTTAATTGTGACACTCTGCACTGAAGATTCCCGAAAGGATGAAACACTAGTGTCTGTAGGTATTTAATTATTATAGTAAAATGCAATTAGAAAAATCTTTTGCTAATTGCATTTCATTTCCTCTGATGATATGAGCCATTATTGAAAAACCATGGATTAAGGAAACAAATATAATTCTTCTCCATATATTCCTTCCTTTAAACAATAAAATCTTAACTTAAATATATCTTTATATATATTTTAATCTACTGAATTTTACTTTAATCATTACACATTACCCTTCTCTCTCTCTCTTTCTCTCTCTCTCTCTCTCTTTCTATATATATATGTTAAAAATATATAAATAAAAATGTTATATACGTCCAAACAAATTAAAAAGGGCGACTTTCTAAGTAAAAAAAAAAAGAAAAAAAATGACTTCGAGGCGGAGCCAATATTAACCGTATGTATCGCTTGAAAAAACAACAATAACAAATCTAAATTTATAAGCGATAAAAATAAACAGTAAAATTAATCTAGGGTTTGTGGCCTAACGGTTAAAGCACCGGACTGTGGTAAACATGGTCTGAGGTTCGATCCCTGGAAACAGTTGAACTACGCTGACGAGAGGTAACGACCTCGAAACACGCGTGTACGTAGATTACTGTTTAAAAAATTATATATATATATATATATATATATATATATATATATATATATATATATATATATACTAGCTGGACCCTGCCACGCGTTGCTATGGCTCAATTTAGTGTAATGGCAAAATCCCCATATTAAGAATGCGATATTAAAAATATATTAAAAATGCCTTTTGGAATGAATACCACAGTTCTCCCCACATTAAGACTTTCCGTTTTTTTTTGTAATAAATTGCTAGTTGGAAGCACAGAATAGTTACCAAACACCATCCCCTCCCCATGGTAAGAATGGCTAAAGAAAATAACGGTTTTCTTTGTAGAAACGTATCTGTATGTCACCTAAAAATTTCTTTAATGAAGGAAAAGCATTCTATATTTTTTTATAAAAATTAACTTCTTATAAAAAAAAAGTGTATTTTCACTGTTAAAAGTTTTCTGGAAAAAAAAGAAAGCTTTAACCTAACAATTTATGGTAAAAAAAGCAAAACCCAACAATCGACTGACGTATAATGTCACAATATTTTTTTGGCAGATTTGCCGTTTAGTTGTATAAATAGCCTACAACCCTATTATCAAAAAAAAAAAAAAAAAAAAGGGACACGTTGGGTCGTAACCGGAATATATCAACAAGTTTGTTTACGTATAATTTGTTTTAGATTAACCACATTGTTTAACAAATAAAAGGATTAAATGTGTTTAATTTTATAATTTATTATTGTTTTATAATTAAACATTTAAAACATTAAACAATACAAATAATACGTTGTTTAACAAATAAAAAAGATATGAAAAATGAAGTTTTGAAATGATTAAATGTGTTTTACTTTATAATGTAAAATTTTTATTTTATAATTTAAAATTTAAAACAATACAAATAAGATTTTGGTTTGATTTTACATTTTGTATTGTACTCGGATGCATATGATGATGCATCTCCACAATAATTCAATATTTAACTTCATCTTTCATTATTTATTTTCGAGAACAAAGCCAACATTTTATTTATATTGTTTAATGTTTTTATTTTTAAATTATAAAAATAAAACACATTTAATCATTTTAAAACTTCATCTGTCATTATTTCTGTTTTATTTTTTAAACGACGTTGTTAATTTTAATTAAATTTTAATCACAGGATTATATTTTCGATAATCACGTAAATATAAACAAAATTCTGTTTACGATATATGTACACCGGTGTCGACTCAACGTGTCCCTATTTTTTGATAACAGTGTTGGAGGCTATTTGTACAACTAAACGGCAAATCTGCCTATTTTTTTTATAATTTCTTATTCCCTCGCCAATGTAAAAAATAAAAAAAGTTATTATTTCAGCACGATACGAAAAACGCATAATAAACTGTACTTTCACCTAACAATTTGTAGTTTATTAATAAAAATAAAATTTGGGTACTTATATATTTTTTGTTACTGTGATGAAATAATAATGTTAATATTTTGAAAGGCATTCGTAACATGAGATGTATAATAAAAAAAAAAAGATCGTGAAAGTTTAATTAAAAAAAAAAAAAAACTATGTAAAAATAGTGTGATATCAAAAATGCATAAGCACCAAAATGTGGTTTAATTTTACAGGAGATATTGTTTCCGGGTGCATACGATGACAGATGGTAACCGTACTATGTTTACATATTTTTTTTTAAATATCTAATAAATGTAAGATAATTAGAAAAACCCTCACCTACTCTGTAAGAATTGTTTTCCAAATAATAGCGATATATTTCAGCACGGCACCAAAACTACATTAGAACCGAAAATTTCATTTTTATTGGTTAATGCTTGTCATTCTAAATAAAATGAAAGACATGTAATCATTTCAAAACTTCATCTTGCAGTTTTTTTTAATTTGTTAAGCACATGATCACATTTTCAATAAGTATGTTATTATATTTTACCCGTTTAAAGGTTATAAAACATGTAAACAAACTTTTGCTCGATACGGGTGACGACTTTTAAGAGTCCCTTTTAGTGATTACCTGGTGTGAGGATATATGTACAACTAAACGGCCAATCTGCCCCCAAAAATCCGGTATTATTTTACTTTAAGGCTTGTCTCACGTTCCTATATATAATTATATTATTATTATTATTATAAAATAAAGTATATATAATTAATTATTATTATTATTATTATTATTATTATTATTATTATTATTATTATTATTATTATTATAATAAAATAATGCTTTGCAGATTTATTTCGGTGTGCTGAAAACGAATCTGCAGACCATTTCCGTCACAAAAAAGTAGTTTTCATGATATGAAGAAATTACTTTTTCGAAAAGTGGGTGATTACTTTGCGATGTAAATGTAACTTGGAATGAGCACCCACTTTGTGGTCACGTGAGAGAGCGGCATTTTTGTGTGCTTATTTTTATTTGATTTGCTTTGCATGGTAATAAGCCCTGGACTCTGGGACTATTTTCCATGTCACATCCCTAGCCATCGTTTACGCTACGCGCGAGCATAAACGAAGGTTGGTAAATATGCACTCGCGTACCAAACTGCCTTGTCAAAAAAACCTTATATGCAATAAACACGAAAGAAAATGCCCCCTCTCCCAGGTGGCCAGAAAGTGGGTGCTCATGTTAAGTTAAATTCACATGGAAAAGTGATCACCAAGTTTTCGGAAAAGTTAATTCCTCATATCATGTAAGGTATTTTTGTGACGGAAATGGTTTACAGTTTCGTTGTTAGCACATCGAAATCTACAAAAAAAAAATGTTTTGTTATATACGAACGTGAAACGGGCCTTCGGGGGAGAAAAGTTTGCATGTAAAACCGAAAATGAAATGATAGAAAAAAATGGATGCTATTTTTTTTTTTGTCGGAAAAAACTAACCAATCAAAACTTTTAAAAAGTTAAGATGGACAAATGAATCTAAAAGTAAAAAATAGGAATTTTTTTGTAATTATCGATTAAACAGATATTGAAATATTGTAAATCGGAAGTCATCAACTCATAGTGCATGGGTAAAAATAGTTCCGCATTTACTGAAAATATTTTTATTTTATTTAATAATAATTTCTCTGTTACTATTTTAACGATTAAAAAAAAGTGTATCATAGCCAGAATCGTTATGTTTAGTCATTTCAAAATGGTAAACCAGAAGTATATTCGCGAATCGGTTCGGATGAAATCGGAAATTTTCCCTGACGAATAAAACTTTTTTAAGGTAATATTTACTTTTTAATATTTAAAAACACAGTTAGATGATAAATATTCACTGTTATAAAATTTCACAGAAAACGGGATTGTAAATTTCTAGTTTATCGATTTTGAATAAACCAGATTCCATTTTTATATATATAGATATACTAGACTACTCGTGACCCGTTGGGTCAGTATGTTATATTAGCTATGGAATTCATGTATGAGTGTGATACTTGTGACGTAAAGAAAATAGGTTTTTTTTGACATAACAGAAACATTTCTATGAAAGTATATTAAAATGAAAACTCACGGACGGATCGCTCAAACATGAAAACAAAATCTCCCCTATTCGTTTAAAGTTACCAATTTTTCCGAATAATCGATCAAAAATAGAAAATTAAACATGATTTTCTTACGAATCGAACGCAGACGAAAGTCATTTAGCAGCAAAAACGCATATGAACCTACCGATGAGAAATATAAGAATGAAAACCCCATATTGGACTCCTTCAACCAAGTTATAGAAACTTAAAATCTAAATAAAAAAAAATAATTAATAAAACCTGAAGCAAAAAATAAAACTTAAATAAATGAAATAAAATAAAACTAATATTGAAACAGATTAGCAAATGTGTCAACAAATTCACCATTCTCACACAACTATTTTGTATCTAGAAATGTAAACAAAAAATAAAAAAGAAGGAAAGAAGGAAGGAAGGAAAAGGGACGGATAGAGAATAGTAGTAGTAGTAGTAGTAGTAGTAGTAGTAGTAGTAGTAGTAACCTTGGCTTTACTACAATTGTTCTTATGTTTGTCAACGGGTTAAAGTTGTTTAGTTGTAAGAAAATAGCGACAGTATAGTTGTAATAAAGAATAGTTGCAAAACACCCCCACTCTTTCCATGTTAAATAATAATTTCGAAATAATAACCTTAATTTTTAGTGCGCAGGTCAAAATCTCCAAAAGAAGCGATTTGTGTTTATTTGTTTACGTTGTTATGGGTTAATGGTTATGCACGCATGCGCAACCGGATGTCGTAAACCGGAAAGTGGGTAACATCACGCGTTACAAGGTCATTTGAGTTATATATATATATATATATATATATATATATATATATATATATATATATATGGCATTACAAAGTAATACATTTAATTCCCTAAGCCAAGATGAAAACAGTCACTTATTTATAAACACAAACGTAAATATAACTACAAATAGTAATAGTATTTAATTAAGAGACGGGTAATAAAAATTAAAAGCAATTCTGAACCAAACGAAAATCTAGCAAAAATCGTATAATTATCTTAAATGAAATGTTCAGTATTAATTACTTAATAAATGAATATTAATACAACTGATATATTTTATTAAAAAACATATTTTTAGGTCAGTTAAACTACGTTTTCTTCATTTGAAGGAGGGACTAGTTTGTGTTTTATATCCCTATAGAACTAAAAACACTTTTTCACAAAGAAATCATATTTTGAAAATGCGAATGGAAAAATTTTCCATGTTTCTCGGTAAAAATTATAGTAAAAAATTGCAAATTACATGTAAAAAGAAGAGAAGTATTTTTAAAGATGAAAATACTTGGGTATTTGTTCTAAGTAGTAATGATAATTACGTAATACTAATTTAGAAATATTAATTAAACACGCGCTCGCGCGCGCACACACACACACACACACACACACACACACATTACATATAAAAGAACAAAATTAAAGATCCTAAATTATAATTTACAAGAATTTATTGTCCGACGAATTTCTTAAAACCCGATGATGAAAAGAAGACGTTCTTTGAGACTCTGCGAATTAAGGAATTCTTAATATTTCTTTTTGAACATTCTGCAAACAATAAATTCTTATAAAT
>NC_136483.1:12670400-12707900 GCF_053919585.1 Euprymna scolopes | reverse complement strand
GTCATTTACACTCCCCATTTAGCCATCCTTTCCTCCCTCCTATGTTCTCTGTATTTTAGCTTTTTTTTTTTCTTATCGTATACTACTTCGTCTCTAGCCTCACCTCTTGCCTCACTTGCTTCTTCCTCCGCCCATCACTTCCGCTTCTTTCTTTCCTTATCCGGTGTTTTATGTCTCGCGTGATCGGTATTGATTTTTTGGTGCTGCACCCCTCATTCATTCTGCCCTCCCCTTTCTCTGTCGTACATGCTATATTGCAGCAACGTTAATCGACCAACACGCTTATGGTGGCCTTTATGAGCGACCATTCGTGGGTATAAAGAATTTGTGTTGATACGTTACTATAATCCTGTTATGTTAAAAATAAAGCCATGGTATTCATTAGTTCATTTTTCGAGAAACGTTCCCTGATTGTGATAAAATCTTAAACTTTTAGTCCATTTTGATATATATATATATATATTTTTTTTTAATTCAATTTTCACCCCAAACAAGGCACAGAGCCACTTTGAAGCAGGGGGCTACTATTAGGGACTTATATATATATAGTGTTATGAAAATATATATGGCAATAAAGCTACACAGAATATTCCGCGTTCATTCTCGTCAGAATTTTAGTATCCTGTTGAACAATAAATTCACGTATATATATATATATATATATATATATATATATATATATATATATATATATATATATGTGTGTGTGTGTGTGTGTGTGTGTGTGTGTGTATGTATGCGTGCGTGTGTGTGTGTGTGTGCGTGTGTGTGTGTCACAAGTAGTTTTATATTTTTTAATCTTTTAAATGAGGCTTGATAATCCGTATTATTTGGACTACTGTTCTCATCTGCATCGAATTCAGAACGGAATCGTTTATTTAATCCATGGACGTATCATGTTCTCGTTCTGTCATCCATGATTGAGTGACTGTCTCAAGTAATCTGCAGTTGTGTTTTAGTGTTCCCTCACTCCAGAATTTTTAATTTTATACAGTACTTTATCCACTACGTCACCAGTCATTGCGGAAATTCTAGTATCAATTTTAGGATTAAATAAAGGGTTCCGTTAGAAATTTCGTGCAGATTTTTTCGGGTCTGGCAAAAAGATTCCCAAGTTCGAAAAGATACGTATGAAGAAGGTCGGAGATTACATCGACCAAAAACCGTTGTGCAAATAACAGTCAAAATGAGAACACAAGTCCATAGAATCCAAATAGCATGGATAAGTATTTTTTTTTAATACTTTTCATTCAATACATGATTATACCACACGTATATCTTTGTGTCTGTATAAACTGTTCATAGGCATTCAAGTTCTCCCCTTCATACATGAGCGAAATATATATATATATATATATATATATATATATATATATATATATATATATATATATATATATATATATATATATATATATATATATATATAAGATATATATATATATATATATATATAAGATATATAAGATATACTTATACAGTTTTGGGTGCATGATTCGTGGATATCGTACGTTTCGTAAATAAACAGGATAAACAACAGAAAAAAATGAAGACTCCAATAATTTTGGTAAAAGTCATTTGCTTCAACCTTTTCAAATATTCATAATGTTTGCTTTAAATTATTTTAGTTTATGATTTAAATGTATGTGTATACTTGGAAAGATATTTTCAACATTTATCGAGCGAAAATATTTCCAAAATTTAATTTAGCGAATGAATACCTAGAAATCTGTAATTTCTTTAATGCAACTTCTCACAAATGTGATGTTGCTAGTCTCAAGTCTTTTTTAAATAAATAATATCATTGCATGTATTATTCAGTATTGTCTGCTATATTCCCTGCTTCCTTTGTTTCAGCTCGTTTGACTCATTGGTCTAGTGGTCTCCATCAATTCGTTGTTTTAATTTTTTTTTTACACAGTGATCACCACTTATCAAGGCCCGGAAGCCACTCAGGGATAAGGGTTATTGCCAGTACATTAAGTTACTGAGGAAATTTGATGAAGTGGTTACTTAAGGGGGCGGTTCATTAGGAATTTGTTAACATTGGACTTGAAGACATCCAAGTTATAGTCCGGAGGGAAGCAGGCAGACGGAACAGAGTTCCACAGGCATGCAGTTCTAAGAAAGAAGCTTTGTTCATGGAATCCGCGTTTTGATTTAGGCACAGATATAGAGTGGGGGAAATTTTTGACAGTGGATTCAGCTAGACGGGTGTTTTTCGTGAAAGATTGGCGAGGGGGGACCAGAGATTGGAGTTCAGACGAGCATCTGCCATGGAAATAACGATAAAACAAGGACAGGCTCGCAACGTCTCTTCTGTGGGAGAGAGGTTGCAGGGTAGAGAAAAGGGCATCCCCCACTAAGCCACGAAGTCTATTTTGTACTCTGTCAAGGCAGGATAGGCTGTTTTTAGCAGCTCCTGCCCAGATATGGCAACAGTATTCCATCCTTGGACGTACTTGGCTTTTATATAGATAGAGAATTGCATCAGTAGTGAGATATCTTCTGGAGCGGTAGAAGGATCCCACCATCTTTCCAGCAACCTTGGCAACAGACTTGATGTACGTGTTCCATTTCAGATCAGGAGTAAAGGTCAAACCCAGAAGCTTGTCAAAACACGGAGCCTCACCAAGACGAGAGCCATCCATCACAATTGATGCCACATGGGGATCAGAGCGTTGATGATGTAAGGATAGGAGTTTGGTTTTGGATGCATTAAAGGTAACCAGCCACATATTCCCCCACTGAACCACGCGCTCGAGATCAGAGGAGAGAGAATCAGAGAGAACTTTGTCATTTACAGCCTTTGATGTGTTGCCGTAGATGGTTGTGTCATCAGCATAGATGTCAACGAATGATTTAAGTATGTGTTTAGGGAGGTCATTGATGTAGATCAGGAAGAGAGTTGGGCCCAGGATTGACCCCTGAGGGACTCCAGCATTTATATTGCAGGCCTCCGATTTTTGTCCATCTACCACTACTCTTATGAGCCTATCGGAGAGAAATGATTTAATGATTGAGAAAACATTTCCAGTTATACCGTAGCTGGAAATCTTGTGAAGTAGACCCTTATGCCATACCTTGTCAAAGGCCTTTGATATGTCAAGAGCAATTGCCCTAGAAAGGAAGCCTTTGTCAAGAGATTCACTAATCCTGTGGGATATAACCGTCAGCACATCTGCTGTAGATCTTGCAGAGCGGAAACCATATTGTGTGTCACTAAGAAGGTTATTCCTGCTGAGGTGGTTGACTATTTCTCTATTTAATATGGATTCCAGCAACTTACTCATAACACACAGGAGACTTATTGGTCTGTATTGAGAGGGAGATGACTTATCACCTGAACTCTTAAATATAGGGCAAACTGAAGAGGTCTTCCAGGGAGTCGGAAAGCACTTCTCCTTAAGGCAGCGCTTAAATAGTTTCGTAAGTATGGGAGCAATCATTGTATTCCTATTCCAGTAGCTTCTTTCTAAGAACAACAAATTTGTGGATCTCTTTTCTACCTACAGCCTTGGTCTTTTCAAGCCATATCCTATCTTTGCAATAATCATTATTAATTCTTATTAGCTCCTTATATCAAGTGGCTTCACGCCTTGTCACGAGCGATTTCCATAAAAAAATAATATTGGAAATATAAACCTAAAAAATATATACAATAAGCACACAAAAAGATTTGTACATGTTCAAAATATTGCCTTTCACACCGATAATAGTTCAGCAAATAATGGACGCCATGTTTGATTTTTTTCGCAACAAATCTTGATGGTAATTTGGTAAACAGTCTAAATCAAGAGCAACACGCCATAAATGTGAAAATAGTATTGCAAAATATTACAGAAAATGACACTGATTTAAACATTGATAAGTGTGAATTTTAACAACAAATACTTGGCACAAATAATTGATGAAGGGGGCGGGGGTCAAAAATCAGATGCAGTCAGAACTCCAAGAACAAGTTATACGTTTTCCAACAGGTGTGAATAAACTCGTAAAGTGGCTTAAAACTTTCATACGTTTGCAGCAAATTTATTCCTAAAATACACGCATTATTAATCTCCAGTAAATAAATAACTAAAAAATGTTTAAAAAATGGAGCTGTGCTTCTGAAAGTAAAACAGTATTCGATGAAAATATAAAAGATTTGCAGTTTTATTTCTTGCGCATAGAAAACTATTGCGCCTAATACTATTAACTTAGAATGAGGGAGCGCTTTATCAGATAAAGAATATTACGTAAAGCTGAATGTCAAGAACGTTATTGTCGGCAGAAATAAAATTACAACCACACAGAAAAAGAGGCATTTAGTTAAAACACACACACACACACACACACACACACACACACACACACACACACACATACACACACACACAACTTTTTACATGAAATACTATTTATTTTGAAAATGATTCGCAGTCCATTATTATAAATATAACAAAACCACTGACGTGTATTTAGCAACAGCAGCAGCAGTCGTATGACACGAATGCAAATGAGTAAGCCGGTGTGCGAGCTTATGTCGCAATGGAGAAAGAAAAAAAAGACACCATGCGGTGAGAGGACAGGCAAGGCGTACCGGCAAGAGATGTGCGTGTGGCCACGTTGGCGGCGAGAGCGTTTTTGTGTTCAACACGGAATAATTTTGTTAATTGCATGGCGGACTATGATACTTTTAAAACAAGATGCAATGGGGTATTTTGGAAAGTACCTTGAATAAATGCCTTTTATTACAGCTAGAAAAAAGTGAGTCAAATTTATTTCCTTTGTTTTGTTTCTTTGCCACCGTCTTGGAGACAACGTGTTTGCTGTCTGTTAAGATATTAATCAACGACACCGTTGAAGATAAACGACCACGTTACAAAAATATTTTGGTACGGGAAAAACATAAGAACTGATATTGCAAATCGTTTGCAAATACAGAGAATCTTTTTTTTTTAACTATGGATTTATTATAGAATTGCATACATCGAAGAAAATAGGACACACAGTCGGATTGTCCGAATACCAAATGTACGAATTATGGAGAGGAGAGTCAGTGGTTAAGACGTTAACAACACTAGCAACGTGAGTGTACCAGTTTCGAATCTAGTTCGTTCCACAGAAAGAATTTACCTAGGATGTTGACAACATTCATGAGGACTCTATCGAAAGTAGCCGATGTGGAATGGATTCTAACAAGAAAGATATTGGGGAAACAAATGCCAACAATAGAATCATCTGATTCATATGAAATAATTGGATGCATACAAATTATAGATATTGAAAAATTCTAAAATTCTTCGTCATCAAATACACTTTTAAACAGAGATTTAAGTAAGTTGAAAAGTTTTTAGATCCGTCTAAAATCATTTCTAAAATTCTGTCTGTTGCTCTGTTACCTTTACGTTTGAAATGGAATCTTAATCGCGAATTCATAGATTAAATGGACGTATCTTGAAAATCGATGCGGTCTTGATTCGTTTGAAAACCTTGTTCCATTGAAAATTAACTTTGCCTGTCTGGGAATTTCGGTTTCAAGAAAACCACGAGCTGAATCAGTATCTTTTATTTGTATATACAACCGTGTCGTGTTACTCTGCACTGATGATTCCCGAAAGGATGAAACACAAGTGTCTGTAGGTATTAAATAATTATTATTGTATTATTTATATCAGCCCTTTTAAGAAACTAGCTTCTTATTGTTGAGCACTTTAAAGTTGAAATAGAAAGTCTGTCACCTAAGCTCGCATGCGAAAATTATGATTTTATAACATTAGATTACTATGGCCGGATATTACGACATTTAAAAGATAAATGTTAAAATTTCAACGATATTTCTCGCGGTTGAGATTGGTCCTGAGGTTTGGATGGAGTCAGAGATGGCTTTGTGGCCGTGTTCGAATGTCCCGACCGGTATTAATCTGTAGATATTAAAAAATTATTATTGCAATAATTATATATATATATATATATATATATATATATATATATATATATATATATATATATATATACATACATATATATATATACATATATATACATATACATATATATACATATATATACATATATATATACACACATATATATATACATATATATATATATATATATAAGAGAGAGAGAGAGAGAGAGAGAGAGAGAGAGAGAGAGAGAGAGAGAGAGAGAGAAAATGGGTATTTTTCAGTGTTTCCTGACTTGGATGATGGTGATGATTCCCATGACTGTCAAAAAGACTTCGTGCCTTGTCTCACTCTTTGGCCGATAAATGATTTGTCATTGTCAGCGCATCTCACCAAGAAAAAAAATGTAGACACATATTTAAAAAGAAATTTCAATTTTGATAATAACAAATAGAAGTAAAAAGCAACTGATAATACAGAGGAAAGGGGGAAAGAGTTCAGAAGGTTTGCACGCTTGTGTTTTCATATTTATACAATTTCTAACATTTTTTTTATTTTTATAAACTCTTTTTTCTGATCTTTCGCGTTTTTGTTTCATTCCTTCTTTATCTTTTTCTTTTCCTTTTTTTCTATTTTCTTTTTTCTATTTTCTTTTTTTTCTATTTAATTTTTCTCTATTTATTTTTTTTCTATTTTCTTTTTTTCTGTTTAATTTATTTCTATTAAATTGTTTTCTATTTATTTCCATTGTTTGCGGTGTTTCATTTCTTCGTTCTGTTTATATATATTTTTTCTTCGAAATATTATATTAGTCGTTGTTTAAGTACACAATCTTTTTCGTTGCAATAGTTCTCTTAATCCGTCTCTCCATCTGTTTGTCTATCTGTCCGTTGCACTAATGTGAAATTTTGTATGGACCTTTCTATGATAAAGTGCAGCGAACTAGGTATTATGACATAATTTCGATAAAAATTAATGATTAATAGCGATTGAATGTGAAAATGAGCACATATTAAATCATATTAAACCATTAATTTAGCATTACACATTGATTTTAATAGCGATTGAATGTGAAAATGAGAACAAGGTTAATCATATTCAACCATGAATTTAGCATTAAAATATAAGTTTAATAGCGATTGAATGTGAAAATGAGTGCCAGTTTAATCATATCCAACCATTAATTTAGCATAAAAAAATCATTTTAATAGCGATTGAATGTAAAAATAAGCACAATTTTAATCATATTCACCAATTAATTTAGCATTAAACAATCATTTTAATAGCGACTGAATGTAAAAATGAGCACAAGTTTAATAATATTCAACTATTAATTTAGCATTAAACAATAATTTTAATAGGGATTGTATGTGAAAACGAGTACAAGTTCAATCATATTCAATCATTAATTTAGCATTAAATAATCATTGTAATGGCGATTAAATGTGAAAATAAGCATCAGTTTAATCATATTAAACCATTAATTTAGCATTAAACAATCATTTTAATAACGCTTGAATATGAAAATAAGTAAAAGTTTAAGCATATCACACAATTAATTTAGCATTAAACAATCATTTTAATAGCGATTGAATGTGAAAATGAGTTCACGTTTAATACTATTAAACCATAAATTTAGCATTAAACGATCATTTTAATAGAGATTGAATGTAAAAATAAGCACAAGTTTAATCATATTCAACCATTAATTTAGCCTTCAACTATCATTTTAATAGCAGTAAAATGTCAAAATGAGTACTAGTTTAATCATATTCAACTATCAGTGGAATATAAAACCATCATTTTAATAGCGATTAAATATGAAAATAAGTACAAGTTTAATACTATTCAACCATTAATTTAGCATTAAACAATCATTTTAATAGGGATTGAATACAAACATGAGCACCAGTTTAATCATATTCAACCATTAATTTGGCATTAAATAATCATTTTAATAGAGATTGAATATGAAAATGAGTACAAGTTAACTAAAATCAACCATTAATATAGCATTACACAATCATTTTGATAGCGATTGAATGTGAAAATGAGCACAAGTTTTATCATATTCACCCAATAATTTAGCATTAAACAATCATTTTAATGGCGATTGAATGTGAAAATAATCAGAAGTATAATGATATTCAACCATTTATTTACCATTAACGAGTTATTTTAATAGCGATTGAATATGAAAATGATTACAAGTTTAATCATATTAAACCATAAATTAAGCATTAAACAATCAGTTCTATAGCGATTGATTCTGAAAATAAGCACAAGTTTAATCATACTCAACCATTAATTTAGCATTAAACAATCAATTAAATGGCGATTGAATGTGAAAATAAGCAGAAGTTACATCATAGTCAACCATTAATATAACATTAAATTATTTTAATAGCGATTGAATGAGAAAATAAGCACAAGTTCAATCATATTCAACCATTAATTTAGCATTAAACAATCATTTTAATAGCGATTGAATGTTAAAATAAGCATGAATTTAATCATATTCATCCATTACTTTAGCATTAAACAATGATTTTAATAGCAATGTAATATGAAAATAAGTACAAGTTGAATCATATTACACCATTCATTTAGTATTAAACAATCATTTTAATAGCGATTCAATGTGAAAATGAGCAGAAATTAGATCATAATTCAGAATTAATTTAGTATTAAACAATCATTTTAATAGCGATTGAATGTGAAAATGAGCACGAGGTTAATGATATTCAACCATTAATTTAGCATTTCACAATCATTATAATAGCGATAGAATGTGAAAATTAGTACAAGTTTGATACTATTCAACCATTAATTTAGCATTAAACAATCATTTTAATAGCGAGTGAATCCGTAAATTAGCATAAGTTTAATCATATTAAACTATTAATTTTGCATTAAACAATTATTTAAATAGGGATTGAATATGAAAATGAGCACAATTTCAATCATATTCCACCATTAATTCAGCATTAAACAATCATTTTAATAGGGATCGACTATGAAAATGAGCACAAGTTTAATCATATTCAACTATTAATTTTGCATTAAACAATTATTTAAATAGGGATTGAATATGAAAATGAGCACAATTTCAATCATATTCAACCATTAATTTAGCATTAAAAAATCATTGTAATAGCGGTTGAATGTGAAAATTAGCAGAACTTTAATTATATTCAACAATTAATTTAGCATTAAACAATCATTTAAATAGCGATTGAATGGGAACATTAGTACAAGTTTAATCATATTCAATCATTAATCTAGCATTAAGCTATCATTTTAATAGCGATTAAATGTGAAAATAAGTACAAGTTTAATCATATTCAGCCGTAAATTAAGTATTTGATAATCATTTTTATAGGGATTGAATATGAAAATGAGCACAAGTTTAATCATATTGAATCATTAATTAAGCATTAAACAATCATTTTAATCGCGATTAAATGTGTAAATGAGCACAGGTTTAATCATATTCAACCATTAATTCAGCATACAACAATCATTTTAATAGCGATTGAATATGAAAATGAGCACAAGTTTAATAATATTCAACCATTATTTAGCATTAAACAATAATTTTAATAGCGATTAAATGTGAAAATGAGTAGAGTTTAATCATATTCAACCATTAATTTCGTATTAAACCATCGTTTTAATAGCGATTAAATACGAAAATAAGTAGAAGTTTTATACTATTTAACCATGATTTTAGAATTAAACAATCATTTTAATAGGGATTTCGTATAAAAATGACCACTAGTTTAATCATTTACAACCATTAATTTAGCATTAAACAATCCTTTCACTAATGATTCAATGTGAAAATGAGCAATAGTTTAATCATATTCAACCGTTAATTTAGCATTAAACAATCATTTTAATAGCGATTGAATAAGAAGATCAGTTCAAGTTTAATCATATTCAACCTTTATTTGCATTAAACAATCATTTTAATGGCGATTGAAAATGCAAATAAGTAAAACATTAATCATATTACACCATTAATTACGCATCAAAAATCATTTTAATAGAGATTGAATGTGAAAATGAGCACAAGTTTAATCATATTAAAATATCAATTTAGCATTAAACAATAATTTTGATAGCGCTTGCATATGAAAATAAGTAAAAGTTTAATCATATCACACAATTAATTCAGCATTAAACAATAATCATAAAAATTAACGATTAATAGCGATTGAATGTGAAAATGAGCACATATTCAATACTATCAAAACATTAATTTAGCATTACACATTCATTTTAATAGCGATTGAATGCGAAAATGAGAACAAGTTTAATACTCTTCAACCATTAATTTAGCTTTAAACAATTAAAAGCGATTGCATATAGAAATTGAGTACAAGTTTAATCATATTCAACCATTAGTTGAGCATTAAACAATCATTTTAATAGCGATTGAATGCGAAAATGTGCACAAGTTTAATCATATTTAACCATTGATTTAGAATTAAACAATTATTTTAATAGCGATTGAATGTTAAAATGAGCACCAGTTATATCACATTCAATCATTAATTTAGAATTAAACAATAATTTTAATAGCGATTCAATGTGAAAATGAGCACAAGTTTAATACTATTCAACCATTAATTTAGCATTACACAATCATTTTTATAGGGATTGTATTTGAAAATGAACCTAACGTTTATCATATTCAACGATTAATTTAGCATACAAAAATTATTTAAATAGCGATTACATGTGAAAATTAGTGCAAGTTTAATCATATTCAACAATTAATTTAGCATTAAACAATCATTTAAATAGTGATTGAGTGTGAAAATGAGCACAGATTTAATCATATTAAACCATTAATTTAGCATTAAACAATCATTTTAATAGCGATGTAATGTGAAAATAAGCACCAGTTTAATCATGTTCTACCGTTAATGTCGCATGAAACAATCATTTTAATAGCGATTGAATGTGAAAATAGTACAATTTCAATCATATTCAACCATTACTTTACCATTAAAAAATTATTGTAATAGCGATTGAATGTGAAAATTAGTACAAGTTTAATCATACCAAACTATTAATTTAGCATTAAACAATCATTTTAATAGCGATTGATTGTTAAAATGAGTAAGGTTTAACCATATTCAACCATTAATTAATAATTGAAGAATTATTGTAATAGTGATTGTATGTGCAAACAAGCACAAGTTTAATCATATTCAACCATTAATTTAGAATTAAACAATCATTTTAATAGCGATTTAATGTGAAAATGAGCAGAAGTTTAATACTATTCAACCATTAATTTACATTAAACCATCATTTTTATAGCGATTGTATTTGAAAATTAATGCAAGTTTAATCATATTCAACCATTAATTTAGCATTAAACAATCATTTTAATTGCGATTGAGTCTGAAAATGAGCACAAGTTTAATCATATTCAAGCATTAATTTAGCATTACACAATCATTTTAATAGCGATTGAATGTAAAATAAGCACCAGTTCAGTAATATTAAACCATTAATTTAGCATTAAACAATCATTTTAATAGCGATTGAATGCGAAAATACGCACCAGTTCAATCATATTCAACCGTAAATTTAGCATTAAACAATCATTTTTATAGCGATTGAATGTGAAAATGAGTACAAGTTTAATCATATTCAACCATTAATTTATCATTAAACAATCATTGTACTGGCGATTGAATGTGAAAATAAGCACAAGTTTAATCATATACAACCATTAATTCATTATTTAACGATCATTTTAATAGCGATTGAATGTGAAAGTGTCTACAAGTATAATCATATTTAACCATTAATTAAGCATTAAACAATTATTTTAATAGCGATTGAATGTAAAAATGAGTAATAGTTTAATCATATTCAACCATTAATTAAGCATTAAAAGATCATTTAAATAGCGATTGAATGTGAAAATGAGTACAAGTATAATCATATTCTACCATTAATTTAGAATTGATACAATTATTTTAATAGCGATTGAATGTGAAAATGAGCAAAACTTTAATCATATTCAATCATTAATTTAGAATTGAACAATCATTTTAATAGCGATTCAATGTGAAAAATACCACGAGTTTAATCATATTAAAACATGAATTTAGCATTAAAAAACATTTTAATAGCGATTACTTGTGAAAATAAGTACAAATTTCATCATATTCAACCATAAATTTAGCCTTTTACAATCATTTTAATAGCGATTGAATGTGAACATGAGCACAAGTTTAATCATATCAAACCATTAATTAAGAATTAAACAATTGTTTTATTGGCGATTGAATGTGAAAATGAGACAACTTTAGTCATATTCAACCACTTATTTAGCGTTAAACAATTATTTAAATAGCGATTGAATGTTAAAATGAGTAAGGTTTAACCATATTCACCCATTAATCTAGCATTAAACAATTATTGTAATAGCGATTGTATGTGAAAATAAGCACAAGTTTAATCCTATTCAACGATTAATTTAGAATTAAACAATCATTTTAATAGCGATTTAATGTTAAAATGAGCACAAGTTTAATACTATTCATCATTAATTTACATTAAACAATCATATTCATAGCGATTGTATTTGAAAATTGACCCAAGTTTAATCATATTCAACCATTAATATACTATTAAACAATCATTTTAATAGTGATTACATGTAAAAATAAATGCAAGTTTTATCATATTCAACCATTAATTTAGCATTAAGCAATCATTTTAATAGCGATTGAATGTGAAAATGTGTACAAGTATAATCATATTACACCATTAATTTAGTATTAAACAATCAGTTCAATAGTGATTGAGTGCGAAAATGAGTACAAGTTTAATCATATTTAACCATTAATTAAGCATTAAAAAATCATTTTAATAGCGATTGAATATGAAAATAAGCACCAGTTCAATCATATTCAACCGTTTATTTAGCATTAAACAATCATTTTAATAGCGATTGAATGTGAAAATAAACACAAGGTTAATCATATTCAACCATTAATTAAGAATAAAACAATCATTTTAATAGCGATTGATGTTAAAATGAGCACAAGCTTAATCATATTCTATCATTAATTTAGAATTGATACAATTATATTAATAGCAATTGAATGTGAAAATGAGCACAAGTTTAATCATATTCAACCATTAATTTAGCATTAAACTATCATTTTAATAGCGATTGTATGTGAAAATAAGCACAAGTTTAATCATATTGCACCATTAATCTAGAGTTAAACAATACGTTTTATAGGGATTTAATGTGAAAATAAGTATAACTTAATCATAGTTAACCATAAATTTAGCATTAAACAATCATTTAAATAGGTATTGAATGTTAAAATGAGCACAAGTTTTATCATATTCAACCAATTATTTCGCATAAAACAATAATGTATATAGCGATTGAAGGTGAAAATGAGTACAAGTTTAATCTAATTCAACCATTAATTAGCATTACACAATCATTTTAACAGCGATTAAATATGAAAATAAGTACAAGTTTATTATTATTCTACCATTAATTTAGCATTAAACAATCATTTAAATAGGGATTGAATCTGAAATAAGCACAAGTTCAATCATATCTAACCATTAATTAAGCATTAAACAATTATTTAAATAGGGATTGAATATGAAAATGAGCGCGAGTTTTATCATATTCAACCATTAATTTAGCATTAAACAATCATTTTAATAGCGATTTAATGTGAAAATGAGCACGAGATTAAATCATATTCAACCATTAATTTAGCATTAAACAATCATTTTAATAGCGAATGAATGTGACAATATTTACAAGTTTAATACGATTTAACCAATAATTAGCATTAAAAAATTATGTTAATAGCGATTGAATGTGAAAATAAGTAAAGTATAATTATATTAAACCATTAATTTAGCATTATATACTCAATTTATTAGCGATTGAATGTGAAAATGGCCACGAATTTAATAATATTCTACCATTAATTAAGCATTAAACAAGCATTTTCATAGCGATTAAGTTTAATAGTAATAATAAGTACAAATTTCATCATATTCAACAATTAATTTAGCCGTTAGCAATCATTTTAATAGCCATCGAATGTGAAAATAAGAACAAGTTTAATCATATTCAACCATTAATTTAGAATTAAACAATTATTTTATTGGCGATTGAATGTTAAAATGAGTAAGGTTTAACCATATTCAACCATTAATTTAGCATTAAACAATTATTGTAATAGCTATTGTATGTGAAAATAAGCACCAGTTCAATCATATTCAACCATTAATTTAGAAATAAACAATTATTTTAATATCGATTCAATGTGAAAATGAGCAGAAGTTTAATAATATTCAACCAATCATTTTCATAGCGATTGAATCTGAAATAAGCACAAGTTTAATCATACTCAACCATTAATTTAGCATTAAACAATAATTTTCATAGCGTTTGAATGGTAAAATGAGAACAATTTAATAATATTCAACCATTAATTTAGCATTAAACAATCATTTTTGTAGCGATTGAATATGAAAATGAGCACAATTTAATAAGAATCAACCATATATTTAGAATTAAACAATCATTTTAATAGCGATTGAATGTGAAAATGAGCGCAAGTTTGATCATATTCAACCATTAATTTAGAATTAAACAATAATTTTAATGGCGATTGAATGTGAAAATATTTATATGTTTAATACTATTCAACCAATAATGTAGCATTAAAAAAGTATTTTAATAGCGATTGAATGTGAAAAGAAGTACAAGTTTTATCATATTTAACCCTTAATTAAGCATTAAACACTCATTTTAATAGATATTGAATGTGAAAATGGCCACGAGTTTAATCATATTCTACCATTAATTTAGCATTAAACAATCATTTTAATAGCGATTAAGTGTGAAAATAAGTACAAGTTTAATACTATTCAACCATTAATTTAGCATTAAACAATTATTTTAATACCGATTGAATGCAAAAATAAACACAAGGTTAATCATATTCAACCGTTAATTTAGCATTAAACAATGATTTTAATAGGGATTGAAGTTGAAAATGACCACATATTTAATCATATTCAACCATTAATTTAGCATTAACCAATCATTTTGATAGCGATTGAATGTGAAACTGAGTAAACTTTAATTATATTCAACCATTAATTTAGCATTATACAATTATTTAAATCGCGATTTAAATGAGCACAAGTTCAATCATATTCAACAATTAATTTAGCATTAAACACTCATTTTAATAGCGATTGAATGTGAAAATGAGTACAAGTTTAATCATATTCAAGCAGTAATTTAGCATCAAACAATAATTTTCTACGTCACCAGAATGTAAAGCGAGTTTATTTATATTTTTTTTCCTTTTATTTCGGTTCATTTTCTGAGTTCGTTTTCTTTCTTATCTTTTTAATGCTTAATTCTTTTTCTGTCATTTGAAATTCACTTTCTTTTTCTTACCTTTGTTTGTATTCATATGCTTGTCCCTCTTCATCTTCTAACTTCTTTTTTTTACATGAGGATCACCACTTATCAAGGCCCGGAAGCCACTCGTGGATAAGGGTTATTTTGTGTACAATAATCAATGGGATAATATCGTAGTAATAGTTGGTATTCGACATTTGATAAATTGTCTTACTTAGGGGGGGCGCTTAATCAGGAATTTGTTTATATTGGACTTAAAGACGTATAAGTTGTAGCCAGGTTGGAAACAGGCAAAGGGAAGAGAGTTCCACAGGCGTGCACTTCTCAGAAAAAAGCTATGTTCATGGAATCTACGTTTTGATTTAGGTATGGATAAAGAGTGGGGGAAATTACTGACATTGGTTTTAGCTAGACGGGTGTTTATCATGAAGGATTGCCGAGGGGGAGCAGAGATTGAAGCTCAGACGAGCGCTTGCCATGGAAATAAAGATAAAACAAAGACAGGCTCGCAACGTCTCTTCTGTGGGAGAGAGGTTGTAGGGAAGAGAAGAGAGCATCCGCCACAAAGCCACGAAGTCTATTTTGTATCTCTTTCCTCTCCATCTTCTTCGTCTAATTTGAATTTCTTTTTACATTCCTTTTTTTTATTTACTTCCTTTTTAATTTCATTTCCATTTCCTCTCTATTTATTTCTTTTCCCAAAACGCAGTTTATGTATGGCAAGTTTAAATCCCATCTGATCTATTACGTCTAATTATGCATTAGAAATGCTTGGAAAAGTATGAACCCACATTTCTTTCCACACTATTAATAAAATAATCACTTGCGTTTAACTAATTGTAAACGTTGAGATCAGGTATTGTGTTTTTGATTTTTGAAAAGTGTTTATATGGTGTAAAACAAAAAAGAAAACCCAAACAAATCAGTTCATTTTATCCTTTCTTTTTCTTTAGTATCATATTTATTATATTCATATCTATTACTGATAGATATTTCTGTAGATTTGCTATCTGTTTTTTTAAAGCCGAAATTATACTATTGCTTCTATTAATCATACAATCTTTTTAATACTCGTGTAGTTTACTATAATATTCCAAACAAACTATATTTAATGCTCAATTCGGAGAAGGGGCAAGGCTTACACTACGCATTGACAGATTTTTAAGCTTTACTACTTCCATGCTTGCCTATGACAAATTTGATGTGGCTGTTTAGTTTGTGACATAACTACGAGAAGATTGCCTTATAAGGTTGGTTGGTTTGTTGGTTGTTTTTGTTGTACGGCATATCAACCCTTTTCGGGTTATTTAACGCCGAATCCAAAGATTTTGAAGAAAATTTTTTTAATAGAATATATTTGTTGTTTTCAAGTCGATTTCTATTTAACCCATAGTTGGAACCCTAACAGGTACTACCACTCTGGGTCAGAGTGGACCTGGGAGCAATGGTAATTAAAGGGTGGCTCCACACTCTCTAAAGCCCACAAGCTGGGGCCTTACCATTGGATATAGTTTAAGGTCATATCCATGACCCCCATTGAGGGACTTTTACCCTCTGCAGGGGGGCAGTCGGTGTATTCTAATGCTCCACCGACAGGGCCGGCCTTATAAGGATACTGGCTCTTTCTATCCGGTTTCTTTGTTTTATCATAATCTCCTTCTATTAGATTTTACGGCCGAGAAGCTCCATCTTCCGCCTTTATAGTAACCATCTGGGATATAAGAAAGACGCTAACATGTGTTACACTTTGCCTAAATGTGACTTTAAATTGAACAAGGTATTTTTTTTTACACAGTGATCACCACTTATCAAGGCCCGGAAGCCACTCAGGGATAAGGGTTATTGCAAGTACATTACGTTAGTGCGGAGATTTGATGAAGTGTTTACTAAAGGGGGCGGTTCATTAGGAATTTGTTAACATTGGACTTGAAGAAATCCAAGTTGTAGTCCGGTGGGAAGCAGGCAGGCGGAACAGAGTTCCACAGGCGTGCAGTTCTAAGAAAGAAGCTTTGTTCATGGAATCCGCGTTTTGATTTAGGCACAGATATAGAGTGAGGGAAATTTTTCACAGTGGATTCAGCTAGACGGGTATTTTTTGTGAAAGATTGGCGAGGGGGGGGGGAAGAGATTGGAGTTCAAACGAGCACCTGCCATGGAAATAACGATAAAACAAGGATAGGCTCGCAACGTCTCTTCTGTGGGAGAGAGGTTGCAGGGTAGAGAAAAG
Source organism: Euprymna scolopes (assembly GCF_053919585.1). NCBI lineage: Eukaryota > Metazoa > Mollusca > Cephalopoda > Sepiida > Sepiolidae > Euprymna > Euprymna scolopes. The sequence goes on along the minus strand of NC_136483.1, from coordinate 12,690,331 downwards.
GGCATCCCCCACTAAGCCACGAAGTCTATTTTGTACTCTGACAAGGCAGGATAGGCTGTTTTTAGCAGCTCCTGCCCAGATATGGCAACAGTATTCCATCCTTGGACGTACTTGGCTTTTATATAGATAGAGAATTGCATCAGTAGTGAGATATCTTCTGGAGCGATAGAAGGGTCCCACCATCTTTCCAGCAACCTTGGCAACAGACTTGATGTACGTGTTCCATTTCAGATCAGGAGTAAAGGTCAAACCCAGAAGCTTGTCAAAACACGGGGCCTCACCCAGACGAGAGCCATCCATCACAATTGATGCCACATGGGGATCAGAGCGTTGATGATGTAAGGATAGGAGTTTGGTTTTGGATGCATTAAAGGTAACCAGCCACATCTTCCCCCACTGAACCACGGGCTTGGGATCAGAGGAGAGAGAATCAGACAGAACTTTGTCATTTACAGCCTTTGATGTGTTGCCGTAGATGGTCGTGTCATCAGCAAAGATGTCAACGAATGATTTAAGTATGTGTTTAGGGAGGTCATTGATATAGATCAGGAAGAGAGTTGGGCCCAGGATTGACCCCTGAGAGACTCCAGCATTTATATTGCAGGCCTCCGATTTTTGTCCATCTACCACTACTCTTATGAGCCTATCGGAGAGAAATGATTTAATGATTGAGAAATCATTTTCCGTTATACCGTAGCTGGAAATCTTGTGAAGTAGACCCTTATGCCATACCTTGTCGAAGGCCTTTGATATGTCAAGAGCAATTGTCTTAGAAAAGAAGCCTTTGTCAAGAGATTCACTAATCCTGTGGGATATAACCGTCAGCACATCTGCGGTAGATCTTGCAGAGCGGAAACCATATTGTGTGTCACACTAAGAAGGTTATTCCTGCTGAGGTGGTTGACTATTTCTCTATTTAATATGGATTCCAGCAACTTACTCATAACACACAGGAGACTTATTGGTCTGTACTGAGAGGGAGATGACTTATCACCTGAATTCTTAAATACAGGGCCAACTGATGAGGTCTTCCAGGGAGTCGGAAAGCACTTCTCCTTAAGGCAGCGCTTAAATAGTTTCGTAAGTATGGGAGCAAGTTCTGGTTGAAGATTTTTAACACTATAATTGGGATGCCATAAGGGCCAGTTGCTTTACTGGAATCTAGGTTCTTTATTAGCTTGGCAACCTCATGCACAGATATTTGTATGTTACCTAGCTTGTTCTGTGTTATAGGAAGAAATATGGGGAGTTGATGGCCTTCGTCGCATAGGGTAGAATTAGCTGCAAAGTTCTTTGAAATAGTTTGGCCTTGTCTGACGCTGACGAGATGACCTCTGGTCCATTGATAATGGTTGGGATAGAACGCACACTTCTGTTCAGGATCCTATTTGTTATTTGCCAGAACGGGTGGGAACCAAGCCGCTGATCAGCTTCCTTGGATTTAACAGACTGGGCATATAGCTCTCTTGCATTTTTTATTATTCTTTTACAGTGGTTGCTGGCAGTCCTGGAAGCAGCTTTAGTCTCAGTGCATCTATTACGTTGGTAGCTAAGGAAAAAGTGATTTCTGTGCGCGATAGCAGCAACACATTCTGGGGAAAACCATGGCTGGCTGTTAGGTTTTTGTTGGAATTTTTTAGATGGTATGAATTGGTCTATGCCTACAATTAACCATTCGGTCAGATCTGATACTATAGAGGACACTTCCTTTTTAAACATGGAGTGCAGAGGTAAATCAGATATGAATGTACGGAAGCTATCCCAGTCAGCCATAGAGTATCGGTATACAGTACGGTGGAGGGGTACATCTGGGGGCTTCTTACATTTCCCATTTATCTTAACTGATACGACGGAGTGGTCGGAGGATCCTAGAGGAGAATGAACGGAACATGAACATAGCTCAGGGGAAGTTGAGAGAAAAAGGTCTAGGAGGCTTGCATATTGACCGGGTGTATCGGGCACACGGGTGGGTTCGCGAACAATCTGAGTGAGGTCATAAGCAATGGCAAAATCTTGACTAAACCTCCCCTCATCGTCTGTTTTATTTGAATGCGTCAGCCATTCCATGTTATGGACGTTGAAGTTACCACAGATGTGGATGTTAGCAGAGGGATGTGAAGACAGTATGGGGTCTATTTTCTCAGATATGCTCTTAAAGATAGTAACTCCGCTGTTGTGGGGCCTATAGAGGGCAAATATAAATGCAGTGGTGTTAGCAAGTGCAACCCTGAAGCACATATAGGATAAATTAGGATCTTCTCTAGAGATATCCCTGCCACACGGGAAGCCATCCTTAATGTAGGCACATATTTCATGCCCATGGCGATCTTGGGTGTCAGATTTAGCTGTTAAATTAGAGTATCCGTTAATTATGAACTCATCTAGGGAAGTGGTCGGCCCTATTCCAGTTTCACTTAGAAATAATATGTTCGGTTTCGTCTCCTGTATGGGGGTTAAGCTATATGAAACATTATATATACTTTCATACCTAATTATATTACAATATCTTTTACACACACACACACACACACACACACACACACACACACACACACACACACACACACCCATATATATATATATATATATATATATATATATATATATATATATATATATATATAGTCGGTTTCAAATCTAAACCATAAAAGATCTATAATTGCTCTCCAATACCAAACTCTCTTTATCCTCTGTTTATATCTGTCTCTCCGAAAAATTGCCATGATCTTCCGTGATACAGTGCCGGCAAAAAGAAAGTCCGCACTTGTAATTTTTTCCCAAACTGCAAATTTAAGCTAAATTTAATGTAACTGTTTAAACAACCTATACCTCATTTGATTCGCCTTTTATTCCTCTATAATTTTACATGTTCATATTTTACTTTTAATTGAAATATTCTAGTGTTCACATAAATTAAAAAAATAACTTCAAATTGAGGAGGCAAAAAAAGAAAAAATCGGCAGCAACAAATTCGCTTAAAACCAGCTTAAATTATCGCCTGTAAATCAGTTTAAAATATTCACCAACAGGCAACAAAACATCTCTAATCGTAATTGTTGTTGTTCCAGATTATACAACGTAGCATTTAGTCCATATGACACGAATTTCTATTAGTGATCGTCAGGAGCTCATTAATCTTCACCTTTTTTGATTTGTCCAATCGAGAAATCTAACAGGGATGACAATGCTATCAAGATCCACAGCCTAAGAAACAGATTTGAAACGGCTCTCCAAATGCAACAACAATGCAATCTTGTTAAAAAGTTCTCTCTTTCTACTGTCCAGAACAGATTAAAGTAATTTAATTTGCGAGGATATGTTGCAAGACGCAAGCCAATGATTTCTGTAAAGAATAGAAAGCGCCGTCTGGACTTTGTCAGATGCAATGAACATCACAACTCTTCATGTTGGTCAAAAGTGCTTTTTAGCGACGAAAGCGAGTTCAATAGACAAGGCAGTGATGGTAGGCAGTACGCCCGTCGAAGGAAAGACGAAGAATTTAATCCTAGGTGCTGAGTTTCAACGCTGCAAGGTGGTGGAGGTTCAGTGTTGGTGTGGAGCATTATTGGTACCAAGGGTCCAGGGCCTAAAGTTCGCTTGCAAAGTGGAATTAATTCAACCAAGTACATTAATATGTTGACTGAGCACTTTCTACCCTACTTTGGTCGGAATTTGGATGATAATGTAGGATAATGCTCCCACTCACACTCCTGGAAGAGCATGCTATTCCGTGTTTGGATTGGTTTGCACAATTTCAAGACCTAAATCCTATCAAAAACGTATGGCATTATATCAAGCAATAAAGATCTCTGCATGCAAACGATTTAGGTCAAGAGACTTTCCATTGTTCAACTTATGGACAGCTGCTTCAACGTTCTGGAGAGAAGGACCCTCTGCCAATATATCCTTGACCGTACTGCTAGGAATCGACCTAACAAACTCCTGATCAACGTAAGAAGGTCTGTTCAGGAGGTCATCGAAATGCTCCCTCCATCTATGAAGAATGTCGGTTGGTTCTCGAGCGCAAAGGAGTGATAGGTAATCATACATACATACATACATACATACATACATACATACATACATGGCAATTGCTTCGTCTTTACAGACGTAAGCTATCCCATTGCTCCCCATCAAACTCATCATAGTTTTCAGGTTAATCGTCAGCGACAACCAAACCACGTCCGTGGACCCGAAGATGGCTTTTTATGCCAGCATTTGACTTGTATAGTCTGCCACACATATAACAAACAAAGTTGTGTGTTGGAACTTGTTTCACTTTTGCCTCCGTTTTTTTTTTCTCCCTCTGCTCATGGAATGTGTTTTTTGTTGTTTGTGGTTAATGTGAGTCCCTTTTGAGAGGACCACACGATTACAAGCCTCACATGTCCAATTGTTCAATTCAATCGGCAACCGACACATTGCCTTTCCGAAGGTTTCTCTTGAGTTCAGCATGATCGATTCTTTCACTCAAAAAAAAATTCAGATCCCTCTCTAAATAGCCTCCTCTATTCGGGCCAGCATTTTTCCAGGGTCTCTCAGTTCTGAACAGGAATCTTGAAAGCTTTAAGTCTTTTATGCAATCCTTGAAACGCTTCTTTTGTCGCTGTTGAGGACGTTTCCTAGTCTTAAGCTCGCCGTCAAACAACTACATAGACAGCCTCACATTCTCCATCCGAACATACATACATGCATACACGCATGCATACATACATGCATACATAGCTAGCTTTACGCACACAGATATATATATACACACACAGTTATATATATATGTATGTATGTATGTATTATTAATAAAATATTACAATACCACACGTATATTTAGAATATAACATTCATATTATTTTATTGCTTGTGTGGTAGTCTTACACGTGTTACGTTAAATGGTATAGATTGATTAAACAACTCACCAGAGCTCTATATAAATCCATGAGAAAAGAATTACAATTATATATATATATATATATATATATATATATATATATATATATATATATATTTAATTTTTTTTTATTACATTTTCATCCCAAACAAGGCACATTGCTACTTTGGTGTAGGAGGCTACTATCAGGGGCAGCAACTACTGGGGCACTATGTTGGGATTTGGGCAGCAAGATATCGGTTCACGTTGCACTTTAACTTCTGCATGTCAGTACAGTTAGGGAAGCAGGAACCTGGAATGGAATTCCAGAGTCTAGCGGTTCTGGGGAAGAAACTACTGGAGTAGAAAGATCTTTTACATCTAGGGATCTCTACTGTGTGGGGGTGGGATTTAGCTGTCTGTCGGGTTTATCGAGGGTGCTCACGTCGTGGGGGCACAAGTGTCTGCAGTTCGTCAAAGTATTCACCATTAAAATATTTGTAGAACAAGCAGAGGGATGCAACGTTTCTTCGATGGGACAGAGGCTGAAGCTTAGATGCCAGTTCAGGGCCTATCAGATTGGCGACTCTTTTTTTAACCTTGTCTAGGAGCGAGAGACTAGTAGCAGATGCACCAGCCCAAATGTGACAACAATGCTCCATACATGGGCGAATGGTGGCCTTATAGAGGTACAGGATACTTTCAGGTGTCAGTAGTTTTCTAGCACGGTAGAGAGAACCTACCTTTTTCGCAGCGGCCCTGGCAATGTTTTCAATATAATTGTTCCAGCTCATGTTTCTGTGAACGTTAGGCCAAGCAGTTTGAAAGATGTACACTCAGACAGGGAGTCACTGGCCATTGCTATTGGTGGCAGAGAAGGTTTCTTGTAATTATTGAAGGAAACCAGTTTAGTCTTGGCAGCATTGAATGTGACTTTTGTCTCCGTTTTTTTTTTTTTTGTTTTTTTTTGTTGCTCCCTCTGCTCATAGAATGTGTTTTTTCTTGTTTGTGGTTAATGTGAGTCCCTTTTGAGAGGACCACACGATTACAAGCCTCACATTTCCAATTGTTCAATTCAATCGGCAAACCGACACATTGCCTTATATATATATATATATATATATATATATATATATATATATATATATATATATATATATATATATATATATATATATATATATATATATTAGGATGGATAGGCTAGTATATAATTTTATTATATATATATGCACACACGCACTGACACACACACACACACACACACACATATATATATATGTATATATATATATGTATATATATATATATATATATATATAAGAAAAGAATAGGGTAGTATACAACTTTGTATGCATATACAGTGTATCACAAAAGTCAGTACACCCCTTACGAAAAGTTGTCAATATTAATATGCAACATGTCAACTCTCAATATTTTGTGTGGCGACCATCATTATCCAAAACTGCCTTTACTCTCCTGGGCATGGAGTTTACCAGAGCTTCACATGTAGCCATTTGAATGCTCTTCCACTCTTCAATTACGATGTCGCTGATCTGGCGGATATTTGAGACTTTGTATACCTCTGTGGGGTGCTTGGTCGACATTCACCGATGCCTAGTATCACAGTCGTGTTGTGAGCATAGGTAAACGTTTCCCAATCCCCAACAAAAATATGAAAATAAAAGGTTGTCAGAAATGGCATTAAGACAAAGGCGAATTTTAAAAGTTCAATAAATGACTTTTATTTAACAATATAAGAGAGGCGAATGATGTTATTGTGTTTATGTATTTTTATTCGTGCGTGTGCTGGTTTAGCATGAGAGTCATGAAAGTGATAAAGCTTAAATTTTTTTTTTTTTTTTTACATAGGCATCAGCACATTATCAAGGCCCAGAGGCCACTCAAGGATAAGGGTTAAAGAATGTACAGTAGCAATTGGACAATATAGTAATCATTAGTAATGAAAATTTGGTAAATTTGATAACTTATTTGGAACGGCTCATCAAGAACTTATTTACTTTAGACTTGAACACAACCATATTGTAGTCAGCCGGAAAGCAGGAAAACGGAAGACAATTCCACAGGCGTGCAGTTCTAAGAAAGAAGCTTTGTTCATGGAATCTACGTTTAGGTTTAGGCACAGATAAAGAGTGGGGGGAATTATTGATAGTGTTTACAGCTAGACGAGTGTTTCTTGTGAAAGTTTGGCGAGGGGGGACCATAGATTGAAGCTCAGTCGAACACTTTCCATGAAAATAACGATACATCAGAGACAAACTCGCAACATCTCTTCTGTGAGATAGAGGTTGCAAGGAGGAGAAAAGGACATCTCCTACGAGGCTATGAAGTCTATTTTGAACTCTATCAAGGCAGGACAAGTCCTTTCTAGCAGCTCCTGCCCAGATGTGGCAACAGTATTCCATCCTTGGACGTACCTGGCTCTTATATAGATAGAGAATAGCATTAGCAGTGAGATATTTACCGGATCTATAGAAAGATCCGACCATTTTTCCAGTGGCCTTGGCAACAGATTTGATGTACGTGTTCCATTTAAGATCAGGAGTAAAGGTCAAGCCCAGAAGCTTGTCAAAACTTGAGGCCTCCTGAAGACGAGAGCCATTCATTTCAATTGATGCCAAATGTGGATTAGAATGTTGATGATGTAAAGAGAGAAGCTTGGTTTTAGATGCATTAAAAGTAACCAGCCACTCCTTTCCCCATTGTACTACGTGCTCAAGATCAGAGGAGAGAGAATTGGAGAGAACTTGGTCGTTTACTGTCTTAGATGTGCTACCATAAATGGTAGTGTCGTCAGCATAAATGTCTACAAATGATGTAAGGATGTGATTTGGAAGATCATTAATGTAGATCAGGAAAAGAGTTGGGCCCAGGATGGACCCCTGAGGGACACCGGCATTAATACTGTGAGCTTCTGAATTTTGCCCCTCAACTACTACTCTTATGAACCTATCAGAAAGAAATGATTTAATAATTGAGAAGACTTTTCCAGCTATACCATAGCTAGCGATCTTATGAAGTAAACCTTTATGCCATACCCTATCAAAGGCTTTAGATATGTCAAGAGCAATTGCCCTAGAAAGATTGCCACCGTCGAGAGATTTGCTAATCCTATGAGATATAACTGTAAGCACATCTGCTGTAGATCTAGCAGAACGGAAACCATATTGAGTGTCACTAAGAAGGTTATTTTTGTTGAGATGGTTGATTACTTCTGTATTTAACACAGATTCTAGCAACTTACTCATGACGTACAGGAGACTTATTGGCCTGTACTGAGAGGGGGATGAGCGATCACCTGAATTCTTAAATACAGGGCATACTGATGAGATTTTCCAGGGAGATGGGAAACTATTCTCCTTAAGACAACGTTTAAACAGTTTTGTAAGTATGGGCGCTAGTTCAGGTTGAAGTTTTTGGAGTACTATAATTGGAATACCGTCAGGGCCAGTTGCTTTACTGGAATCAAGGTTTTTGATTAGCTTGGCAACATCACGTACAGATATACGTATATCACATAGTGTGTTTTCTGATACAGGAGGAAATATTGGGGGTTGGCGGCCTTGGTTCAGGAAAGGAATATTTTGGTAATAAAGTTAATGTTTGTAACTTCTTGTATGGTCGCTAGGACTCTATATATATTTGTATTTAGTCTAATAGGTTTTGAGTTAAATGCGTAAAGCAAAGTAAAGAGAGGGAGAAATCTTGCTTTGACGCAGGCAAAATGAAATCGAAAGGTAAATGTTAATTCTCGATTCTTTGGTAGTTCCATTTGGAGAATTTAGGTGCGTGCACGCATTTATAGCTAGTAGCCGTCGGTACAAAGGAAACCGGTTAAAAGAAAGAAAGGGCAAAGATTTCGGCGTGTTGCCGTGTTGTCATGTGTGTGTGTGTGTGTGTGTGTGTGTGTGTGTGTGTGTGTGTGTGTGTGTGTGTGTGTGTGTTGTATCGTCGAGAACTGTTCTTTAGCATGACAAAGAATATTCGTTTGGCTACGGCACGTGGAAGCAAGTAGTAGTTTGAAGAGAAGCTTTTTTTGTACTCACGTTAGGCCTGGGGGCCAAAGCACGGCCACCGAGAATAAGAAGAAGGCCTGTTAACTAAAAAATGCCAGCAGTCAATGTAGGTAAGATTTATCAGACTGTCGGTACTATATCAGGGCCATTCGAAAAAGATCAATAAAACATTTTAAAAAAAAAAGGAACACAGTTCGATTAATTCTGAAACTGAACTTTATTCAATATAAAATATAAATATTATCTATGTACAATTAAGTAATTTTAAAGCAATATACAATTTAATACTGATAAAAGTGAATTATGAATTTAGGAAACAAAGAATTAAATAACATATTAAACACCAACGATGAATAATTTTAAAAGTGAAAGCAAACGATAAATAATTTTTAGAATGAAAACAAACGATAAAATACAAAAAATTGAAACAAAACCAATAATTTAAATACAAACAAACAAAAGTTACTAGTGCAGAAATATTTTTTAATTTAATTTAGAGAAAAATCACATGGGTTGAATGTTATTTTTTGGAACTTTAGAGATTATTCGGACTAATGTTCTCATCTTGTGTGTTTATTTAACAACTTTTTATCATCGAATCTTGACTTCTCCTTTATTACATCCTCAGGCCGAAAATGATGTTCACATACCTAAAAACATAATTAAAGAAAACATTCATACCATAATGTAAACTATTGCTAAAATCTAAGAAAAGATAGTAAACAAACATTTACAATAATAATCACAGTGTAGTATCTGTTCTGATGCTACACTTCATTTGTTCTGTCCTCGGTCAGTGGAGGAGAAATCCTTCATGACTGACACAATTTTTATTTTATTTTTGTTCCTATCCAGAGAGGCCCTTTTTGGTGAGCTAGATTTTCCCACATTAAAAACCGACCTTGTGTCTAACTGTGCCCTCGTAGGGAGGCAAGTAAATAAATTTAAAAAACAATATTTTTGACAATTATTCTCATGTAAAAATTATTTGTTTATAATTTTAAAAAGAAGAAATCAATTTTAATATATAACGCTCAGTCACTGGTAATTTCATTAATAGTCGCGTGGTGAATAATTTTCAAAGCGACTTTAGAAAAAAAATATAGAACTTCAAAATAATTTGGAAATACTCAACGAAAGGTTTTACTTTTTATTAAAAAGACATTTTGACAAGTATTCTCATGTAAAAAGTATTTGTTTATTATTTTAAAAAGAAACAATCAATTTTAATATATAACGCTCAGTCACGGCTAATTTCATTAATAGCCGCGTGGTGAATAATTTTCAAATCGACTTTAGAAAACATATAGAACTTCAAAATAATTCGGACATACTCAATGAAAGGTTTTATTCATTACTAAAAAGACATTTTGACAATTATTCTCATGTAAAAAATATTTGTTTATAATTTTCAAAACTAAAACAAAATTAAATTAAATTTTCAACCTTCCTAATAGATTTTTTAGCCTTATAAGAGAATAAACAGTTAAAAATATCAACATATTTGCTGTATTAGCAATAAATAGTATTGTTTCTTTAATTTATATTAACAATGTTATCAAACGTTATGAAAGTACTTGAATTCAGTTCTAATTAAATACACGTTTAATTATTAACAAATAACATTACTTACTTTACTATATTTGGTTGTAATAAAAAGTTTCCCTTCTAATGGTACGTATCCAAATTGAGAAAATTTAGGAAAAGAAAATGTATGTACTTTGGGGCTTTTTGGATAATTTCCTCAGTAATTGGGAACAACGCAAGAATACACCATGTAAGACAGCAAACTGAAAACTAGAGGAAACTGCTGCTGATAGCCTAGACCATATACCTACAACTTAATCTGATAATGACGTCACGCTGTCATGTGCATCGGCCTTCTTTATTCTCGGTAGCCACGGCCAAAGACCCTCGGCAATGTTTGCTGTTGGCCAGACCAGCTAGAAAAAAAGGATTAATGGTTTCAAGTGTTGCCTTTTATATACTCTGTCACGTGATAGAGAGCCGGCCTGCAATTGGACAAGCCAGGAGGAAATGAATTTCAAATCTCGAAGTTGTGAGATGTAGCTCTGCTTGTTAGTAGCGGCTGTCGGCTGCTACAAGTTTTTACGATCGCGAAAATTGCATGTGCGTAAACCACGGATGTACGCGGAATCAAAATATTGCTTGTACAATCACTTAATATTTGTAGCGAGTCGCTACACCTCCACCTTCTGCTTGAGGATGCCCAAAAGATGTTCTATTGGGTTCAAGTCTGGAGACATGCTTGACCAGTCTATCACCGTTACTCTCAGCCTCTTCAGTAAAGCAGTGGTTGTCTTGGATGTGTTTTGGGTCATTGTCATGCTGGAACATTGCTCTGCGACCCAGTTTCTGGAGGGAGGGGATCATGCTCTACTGCAGTATTTGACAATGTATGTTGGAGTTCATATTTCCCTCAATGAAATGTAACTCTCCAATACTTTCAGCACTCATGCAGCCTCAGACTATGACATTCCCACCACCATGCTTGACTGTAGGCATGACGCATGATATTATAAAGATATTAAACCTTTACAAATTAATCGACTTAACGTATAAATGTATATTTGCGCATAGGTAGATGATACACATTAAGTCGACTTACGTCTGCTTAGTTTCAAATTTTCAATTTGTATTTCTAAACAGCTGTTATTCCAGCTAAAAACCAAATAAAATTTGTTTTACAGGTCCGAATATCTCATACATCAAGTTTCAAGCCTGTAGACCAAAAATTGAGAAAGTAGTTTTATAGAGATCATTCCACGCACACACACATACACACACAAGTTCACTCATATATATATATATATATATATATATATATATATATATATATATATATATATATATATATATATATAGCCAGTAGAGTTTAATTTCCTAGAAGTACATCCAATGAAACAACATGTGTCTACCAAAATAGTGCTCAATGAGTGAACAGAGCAGGTATATTAATTTTATTTATACAAACATTAATGGCTACATATGTGCATACATGTTTCTGTAATCACCCACGTTGGGGTATTACGTCTTCAGGCCAAGAATTACCGTCGAAAGACTTTCGACGGTAATTCTTGGCCTGAAGACGTAATCCCCCAACGTGGGTGATTACAGAAACATGTATGCACATATGTAGCCATTAATGTTTGTATAAATAAAATTAATATATATATATATATATATATATATATATATATATATATATATATATATATATATATATATATATATATATATTAAACAAGTTCAAATAAAACGACTAAATGGTCTCATAACCATTATTTTTCTCCAAGTGTTTATTATAATGGATACATGTATAAATATACTTATAAATAGCTAATTATATTATCGGTCAACCCCGGAAAGCTGCCCTTGAGCATAGAAACATGAATTAATTTGTGTAGACTGTGTTGATGTTTACACACACACGCACGCACAAACACACACAAATAGATAGATAGATAGATAGATAGATAGATAGAGAGAGAGATAGAGAGAGAGATAGAGAGATAGATAGATAGATAGATAGATAGATAGAGAGAGAGAGAGAGAGAGAGAGAGAGAGAGAGAGATAATGTGTATAAATTATTTTAGAACGAGAAAAGCTAGTTTTTAGTTCAGAGTTCAAAAAGCTAGTGACGTTTGATATTTTTAAATAAAGGTCGCCCGAAATTGTTATAAAAAGGAACACATCCCTCGGTTGATTTAGGATCCAAATGAGTTTGTATTTGATTTCTTATTCGTCAACTTTCTTTTCAAGTGTAGTTATGGTTGATGACGTATTTGGTGACGTAGTTGATGACGTATTTTATGACGTATTTTATGACGGAGTTGATGACGCAGTTTTTCCGTACCGCCATTCTGTTCCAAGTTTTATAATTTCAATAATTTATTAATAACAAGCTTATTTGTCGGTTTAACAAAATATAAACAACGATAAAAATAACAGCTTTTATTATCATTATTTCGTTCCACAGACTATCAATAGAGGTAACGTACTATAATGATGTTCCTTGGAGTCAAGACAACAAGATGTCTTCACAGATTTCTAGAACTGTTCATCTTTTTTTAATAACATTTAAAAATGACTTTGCATTATCGCAACAACCGCTTACCATTCTCGTTGATTATTATTAGTCTTTATTGGAATTTAAGAAGCAATAAACCTTTCGAATTCCTAGTCTTTGCACTCATTCAGTGGTGGTCTGGTTATTGCTCCCCCTCCTTGGTTTTTCCATACTGTTTGGCCCTTCACCATTAGTTCAATGAAACCGATTATCTAATAAGAAACTATAAAAAATGAATAATTCATTAATGAACGCCCGTTTTTTTTTTGTTTTTTTTTTATTAGTTAACCTTCATAAAGTCGCACGCATATCCATGACTGAATATATTAAGAAATTCGTTTTAATCATTTTTAAATAGAAAAAAAAGTAGGTTTTTAATAGTAATGTCAGAGCGAGAAAAACTCAACTTTATAGTTGTATATAGATAGATTATTATTATTATTATTATTATTATTATTATTATAAGTAGTAGTAGTAGTAGTAGTAGTAGAAGTAGTAGTAGTAGTAGTAGTAGTAGTAGTATAAAGAAGATAGCAAAAACCTGCACGAGAACTAGTAGGGTCTGAAAAGGGAAGCAAAAAAGAACAAGAAGGGCATAAATAAATATGAGATGTGAAAGAAGGGAGAAGCAAGAAAGATAGAAAGAAAACTACAGGTTAAAAGAAGTAAAATCAATAAAGGAAAATAGAAGACAAAAAAAAAAAAAAAAATGAAAAAAATATTTGCTAGAAAAAAAAATGAAAGATAAAGTAAGCTTCGCCCACTCGGTATTCAATCGCACAGTCAAAACGAGGCTGCTCTTATTTTATGAATATTTTTAAGATTTGCGTTTGCGTGGACGCATGCCGATGATTGCGTTTTATTAGAGCGGGACTCGAAGAGTTTGTTCTAGGAAGAAAGTGTAGTATCTGCTCTGTCTTAGGAGAAATGTGCCTCAATCCAGAGTGTTTTTTATTTGAGTAAACTCATGCTTTGAACATTTTAACAAAACTTTACCTGCATCACCCTTGTTTCCTCTCTTTACGATGCAAAAGCGAAGACCCTTCTGACAGGTAAAGTTTTGTTAAAATTTCCAAAGCATGTACAGTAGAACCCCGGGATACGGTGGCCCTAGGATAGAGTTTTCTTTTAGGTTACGATGTGAAATACGATGTTTTTCCGGCCCCTGGTTACGGTATTTGCTCCGTCTTACGGTGCTATTAAATAATTTCATTTGTATACATGTTTATTATATATTGTATTTTGTGACTAATGTTTTATGCTGTATTCCGGTGTTATACAGTAGTTCACTTAGCAACACTGTAGCATTGTAGCACGTGTGTCTGAAGGACCTAAACACTGAAGAATAGGATTTTGTTGCTTGTAGGGTAAGTTGGAAGTATGTATGTTAATGAGTCACAAAGGCCTATAATCTATAATCTATAATCTATAAGGGTACATTCAATTAAAGTACATGTATAATCTATAAGGGTACATTCAATTAAAGTACATGTATAATCTATAAGGGTACATTCAATTAAAGTACATGTATAATCTATAAGGGTACATTCAATTAAAGTACATGTATAATCTATAAGGGTACATTCAATTAAAGTACATGTATAATATATAAGGGTACATTCAATTAAAGTACATGTATAATCTATAAGGGCACATTCAATTAAAGTACATGTAAAACAGACACATGGGTGCAAGTTTTTTTTTTTTTTTTTTTTTTTTGTTACATTTTCACCCCAAACAAGGCACATTGCCACTTTGATGTAGAAGGTTACTATCAGGGACATAAGCTACAGGGGTAATGTGTGGGGGAGTTGGGCAACAAGATGTCGGTTCACGTTACACTTGAACTTCTGTATGTCAGTACAGTTGGGGAAGCAGGGTCCTGGAAGGGAATTCCAAAGTCTACCGGTTCTGGGGAAGAAACTACTGGAGTAGAAGGCTCTCTTACATCTAGGGATCTCAACTGTGAAAGGGCTGGGATTTTGCTGCTTGTCGGGTATTTACGTCGAGGGGGTACAAGTGCTTGCAGTTCGTCAGAGCATTCACAATTAAAGTACTTGTAGAACAGGCAGAGGGATGCTACATTTCGTCGATGGGACAGAGGCTGAAGCTTATATGACAGTTCAGGACCTATCAGGCTGGCGACTATCTTTTGAACCTTGTCTAGGATGCACCAGCCCAAATATGACAACAATACTCCATGCATAGGTGAATGATGGCTTTATAGAGGTACAGGATACTTTCGGGCATTAGTAGCTTTCTAGCATAGTAGAGAGAGCCTACCGTCTTCGCAGCAGTCCTGGCAATACTCTCAATGTAATTTTTCCACTCATGTTTCCTGTGAACGTTAGGCCGAGGAGTTTAGTTATGCAAGTTATGCAAAAGCTATGTTTTTATTACGTTATTACGGTTAGTAGTAACGTATTCTTAATCTATTATATAAATCTCAGCTATCTGTTTAAATGTATGTATGTATGTATGTATGTCTGCCTAAAACTTTCGACAGAGGTGACAGATTTTCACGAGATCGGCATTGATTTGAAGTTCGTCTTTCGGACGACAAATATCGAAAAATTGGCTAAAAACATTAATTCCTTCACCCTAAACTGGCCACTTTTCTACAAGGAGGGGTCGCTTTTTTCGCCGATATTTTCGAAAGTCATCCCCTCTTTTCGATTGCCTAGCCTTAATTTAAACCTTTGCTACTTCCGGTTTGGCGATGAACAAAACGGCAAAGACCTTTTTTTTCACGTTCTTTTCCTCCTTCGCAGTACAGGTTCGAGCCTGCCTACTACCATTTATTTTTTTTTTTTTGCTAAATATACACCTCCAAACACCCGGGCAACGCCGGGCACCCATGCTAGTATATACTATATGACAACATATTAAGCCAGACCTAAAATATAAAAGGCCTCCAGAGCATTTTATTAAACCATTTCTTTACTTTTCAGCAGCTAGGAGCTCATAGATAGATAATGAAATAATGAGAAAAGAAAGAAAAAATAAACAAGAAGAAATTTATGAAAAAAAGAAAGAAGACAAGAAAGAAAAAGATAAAGGAAAGACGAAAGTAAATAAAGAAGGCGACAACTTGGTTTGTGTTTGGGAATGGCTAAAATTGCTTGATGTGGTTAATAGAATTGCAGTTTGTTTGTATAGTAGCAGGGAAAAAGGCAACAACAACAAAAAAAATTGATATCAGCGCCAGAGAAGACGAAGGAAGGTGGAGGGGGATAACGGTATAGCCTCATCACCCCCGTAAAGGCTGGCAAATAGTTTGGTCAAAGTATAGAGCTGGCAGCAGCGAGTGCCGCCGACAGTGATAGATTTTGTTGCGAAGCTGGAGTGTCGGCTTGATGTATTTGATAACCCTTGACTTTTGTTCTTTTTTCGACATGACAACGGTGTGGTGGGAGATAGCACTGGTTGGGAGAAAGGGGGGGGGGTCAAGGAGGAAACAGGAGGAAAAGGAAAAGAAGTTGTCTCAGTAGCTAGAATGCATATACATCATACGGGTAACACGATCGATAATAATTCCATAGATAAAATCTACAGATTCCAACGTTAACCCAGCTACCCCTCTCCTATATATATATATATATATATATATATATATATATATATATATATATATATATATATATATATAAAAATTGAACGTGTCTATGTGTCTGTGTGGCTGTGTGTGTTGTACATTTTCCACCGCAATAACTCCGTCAATTTTCAGTCTACAGACGCGAAATTTGATAGACAGGGTACTGAGATTTGAGAAAATCTTTGTAATCCATTTTCGGCCTGAAATTTGGCTATTAAGGGGTCAAAGTTCAACAATTTGACCTTTGAGAACTCCTTCGCCAATTTTGGGTCTAAATACTTGAAATTTTAGATATAGGTTCCTTGGCCCTGGATCTAACTTATATATATATATATATATATATATATATATATATATATATATATATATATATATATATATATAGATATATATTTCATATATTCAGATCACCGAAGTTAAGCAACGTTGAGCCTGGTTAGTATCAGATGAGTGGCCATTTCCGAATTCAGGGCGCTGTATGTGCTCTCCGCTTATCTCGGCATTTGTTTCCAGTCGTCCTGTACTGGTATTTAACAATGCCGTCTCAGGAGAGGTTTGGCTGGAGATTGCGCACCTCCTGCCACAAAAATTTCATTCGCAAGCAACCCTTCGTGGATATCCATAGTCTGTTTAACACTGAAGGTGCCTTCTTTTGATATATATATATATATATATATATATATATATATATATATATATATATATATATATATATATATAAAATGTGTGTGTAAAAGCTATATATATATAATATATGTATATAAAAGCTATATATATATATATAATATGTATATATATGTGTATATGTGTGTGTGTGTATGTATGCATGTTTGTTTGTCTGTGTGTGTGTGTGTGTGTGTGTGTGTGTGTGTGTGTGTGTGTGTGTGTGTGTGTGTGTGTGTGTGTGTGTATAAAGAGAAATACAGTTTGCTTGAAGCATTGCTGGTAAATAAATAAGCGGGTATTTATGAAACCAGGGAAAAAACAGGAATAGTGAATATACTAAGATGTTTTGCCAGCTCGCTGTTGATTCGCAAAGTTCGTAATTTAAAATAGTTGAAACATTGAAACAATACACATTTCATTCTTGTAAAATTAAATTTTTCTTGTTTATTCATAAGATGGATAAGCATCAATATTTTTGTAATATCGACACAATTTTGTTCATCGTTTACATGTGATCGCAAAGACAAAAAACAAAAGAAGAACCGAATTTGCCACTTGAAGGAAATAGATCGACTTTCTAAAATTCAAGTCGGTCATATTAAAAAAAAAACAGGAACATATGCATTTATGAAGGTTGAGAGCAATGCAGAAAAACTGGAAGGGTGAACGTAAACACAAAAGACAATATTTGGGTTAAGAATCGATTTATTATAAAAAAAATCTTTCACATATCAAATTAGTAATTTTTACTAAATATGGGTAAATATATTGAAAATATTCGGAATTGGAAAACATCTTTGATAATTTCACGATAGACCGTCCAATTCCTTATGGATTATCAAAGATAGAATATCATCTTTTAAATCCATTGTTTAAGGCTTACGCTGTATTTTGAATGCGTCTGAATTTTTTTGATGAATTGTAAGTTATTCAGTTTTTATTTGCATTATCAACTTTTTCTTGTTTGTTAATTGCTCTAATATTTATTATTAATAGCATTTATTATTAATAGTATTAATTATTAATAGTATTTATTATTAATAGTATTAATTATTAATAGTATTAATTATTAATAGTATTTATTATTAATAGTATTTATTATTAATAGTATTAATTATTAATAGCATTTATTATTAATAGTATTAATTATTAATAGTATTTATTATTAATAGTATTAATTATTAATAGCATTTATTATTAATAGTATTAATTATTAATAGCATTTATTATTAATAGTATTAATTATTAATAGTATTTATTATTAATAGTATTAATTATTAATAGTATTTATTATTAAAAGTATTAATTATTAATAGCATTTATTATTAATAGTATTAATTATTAATAGTATTTATTATTAATAGTATTAATTATTAATAGCATTTATTATTAATAGTATTAATTATTAATAGTATTAATTATTAATATTATAAATTATTAACAGTATTAATTATAAATAATAGTTATTATTAATAGTATTAATTATTAATAGTATTAATTATTAATAGTATTAATTATTAATAGTATTAATTATTAATAATATTTATTATTAATAGTATTAATTATTAATAGAATTTATTATTAATAGTATTAATTATTAATAGTATTTATTATTAATAGTATTAATTATTAATAGTATTTATTATTAATAGTATTAATTATTAATAGCATTTATTATTAATAGTATTAATTATTAATAGTATTAATTATTAATATTATTGATTATTAACAGTATTAATTATAAATAATATTTATTATTAATAGTATTAATTATTTATAGTATTAATTATTAATAGTATTAATTATTAATAATATTTATCATTAATAGTATTAATTATTAATAGTATTAATTATTAATAGCATTAATTAGGATTTATTATTAATAGTATTAATCGAGTAGATTGAATTTTTATTATCTCTAGTTCTGATTAAAAGATAATATTTATCTTATATTAGGCACCGCCAAAAATGGCCGCAAAATGAAGTTGTTGTTGTTTTTTAAAACTAAATTACATTTATTAAAATCCATTATTTCTGAGTAACTTTTTTTTTCCAGAAAGATAAAACCCTGAATTTTATCATATAGAAAACAGAATAATGTAAAACTTTTTCTACTATTTTTAATTAAATTTTAAATGTTAAATTTTCCCAAAAAGTTAGCAATTGACATTTTTTGTCTTGCACAAAAAACGTACTTAAATATTAAAAAAAAAAGGTTTTTGAAATAATTAATTAATTTATTTATTGTCTAACTAAGATTTAGGATGATTTTCTAAGAGAATATGCAAAAATATTATAATATAAGTACCTGAATTTCAAATAATTCCACTTATTCATATAGGTAACCAGATATTTCGCGTTCACGTAGAGTCGAGATCGACTCTGTTTACGTTTGCGGATTATAAGAAGAAAACTATGGAAGACCAAACACGCCAAAAAAACTTATTTTTCAGTGACGAAAATTTCAATGTATTATAAAGCTGAGGCTGGCCAGTACCAGATGGGTGACCATTTGTATGAGTTTGGTTTTTAATGTATATGTGTGTGGGGGCCAGACTCCCCAAAATGGGGGGGGGGGCAATTTAAAGCAGAATAAAAAAAAATTATTTCAGCGCGTTTGGTCCACCGTAGTCGAAAGGCGGCAAACGTTTTCAAACGGGATCGAAAAAAATGATGCT